>NC_139514.1:4945324-5053295 GCF_947247035.1 Vipera ursinii
AGGGGCCATAGTTTCCCTCATGCTGCCTCAGGAATTCTGGGAGTTGGAAGTCCACAAATCATGAAGGGACCAAAGTTTTCCCCATGCTAGCCCAGAAATTCTGGGAATTGAAGTCCACAAGTCATGAAAGGGCCATAGTTTCCCTCATGCTGCCTCAGGAATTCTGGGAGTTGAAGTCCACAAATCATGAAGGGGCCAAAGTTTCCCCCATGCTAGCCCAGAAATTCTGGGAATTGAAGTCCACAAGTCATGAAGGGGCCATAGTTTCCCTCATGCTGCCTCAGGAATTCTGGGAGTTGAAGACCACAAGTCATGAAGGGGCCATAGTTCCCCATGCTAGCCCATACTTTTTTGCATAAATTCAGGACAAATAAAAGTGTATGGCCAACTGCAGTGACTCACTTAACAACTGCGGCAAGGAAGGTCATAAAATGGGGGCAAAACTCGCTGAACAACTCACTTAGCAACGGACAATTTGGGCTCAGTTGCGGTCATAAGCTGAGGACTACCAGTAAATTAATTTTCATGGAGAATTTATCCAACCAAATATGCAGCTTTAGAAGAATGGAAGTTAAGATGGTTTCCACACTGGAAAAAAAGGATCTTTTTCCTCTTCAAAAGCTATTTTCCTGAAACGTCTTTGCCAGACCAAGATTTGCAACCTAATAAAACTTTATTTTCCACATATGTCCAGCTGTGCTTTCCCTGATATGGACCTGATGGTGGCAAAACCTACAAAGGAGACATTTGTTTTGCAAAAAAAACCCAAAACCCTCAAAGCTGAATTGCCAATTTCAATTTAGCAGGGATGAAATGCAATTTCCTCTTTGACATCTCTGCTAATAGAAGAGCTAAATATAGACAAGGATCCATTTTGTTGGGGGTGGGGTGGGAAGGAAGCCCTGTCTTCACAGACAGCCCACAAAACAGACTGGAGATTTTTAAGAAGAGGCAACCTTGGCTCTTTTATGACTTGTGGACTTCAACTCCCAGAATTCCTGAGCCAGCATGGGGGAACTATGGCCCCTTTGTGACTTGCGGACTTCAACTCCCAGAATTCCTGAGCCAGCCATGCTGAGGGGAAAGGGAGAGTTTCCAAGCTGAGCCATGCTGGCTGAGGAATTCTGGGAGTTGAAGTCCAGTAATCATGAAGGGGTCATACTTCCCCCATGCTGGCTCAGGAATTCTGGGAGTTGAAGTCCACAAGTTGTGAAGGAACCATAGTTCCCCCATGCTGGTTCAGAAATTCTGGGAGTTGAAGTCCACAAGTCATAAAAAAGCCAAGTTACAATGGCACTGAAAAAGGGCCCCCCAAGCCAGAGCCGAGCAAGACACCTGCCTGCCCGCCCAGCGGCGCTCTTCCTCTTGTCTGAGGTTTTCATTGTTGTGAGCATTTCTGTTGAAGATTGGCAGTGGGGTGGGATGGGGGGGAGTTTGCAGAGAGAGAGAGAGAGAGAGAGAGAGAGAGAGAGAGAGAGAGAGAGAGAGAGAGAGAGAGAGAGAGAGAGAGAGAGAGAAAGGGAGAGAAAGAAATAAAGAAATAAAGAGAGAAAGAAAGAAAGAAAGAAAGAAAGAAAGAAAGAAAGAAAGAAAGAAAGAAAGAAAGAAAGAAAGAAGGGAGGGAGGGAGGGGGGGAGGGAGGAGGAAAGAAGAGAAGAGAGAGGAAGAGAGGAGAAAGAGGAGAGAGAGAAAGAGGGAGAAAGAAAAAGACAGAGAAAAAGGAGACAGAGAAAGAGAAGGAAAAAGAGAAAGACAGAAAAAAGAGAAGAGAGAAAGAAAGAAAGAAAGAAAGAAAGAAAGAAAGAAAGAAAGAAAGAAAGAAAGAAAGAAAGAAAGAAAGAAAGAAAAGGAAAGAGAAAGGGAGAGAAAGAGGGAGAAAGAGAAAAAAGACAGAGAAAAAAGAGAAGAGAGACAAGGAGAAAGAGAGAAAGAGAAGAGACAGAAAGAAAGAGAAAGAGAAGGGGAAAAAATACAGACAGTCCTCAAGATATGAACGGTTGCTCAAGGACTGAGCATTCCACATTAAAGGGAGCTTGATGAGGTGAATGAAAAACAAGGTGATGAAAAAGATTGCGGAGGGTTAAAAAATAAAAAAAGGAAGCAGGGCATGTGGAACTCAAGTGATCGTAGTCATCACCATGTGCCCCAGAGGAGAGGCCCACACAAGCGAGAACGTCAGCGGGTTCGCAAGAGGTCCACACCAACCTGGTTTGTTCTCCAGGCTTCAAAGCTGAAGCACATGATCCCAAGACTGGCATGACCGGGGCGATTCCCCAAGCGATGCTATTTTGGAGGAAAACGGTGGCAAGCATGTGCCTGAATGTTCAAAGATGCTTGGAGACAAACGAGGCAGCCAGCACAATTAAGTTGTAGGAAAATGGAATTGGGTATATCTAGTTTAGTGCAGGGGTAGGCAACCTTGGCCCCTTCATGATTTGTGGACTTCAACTCCCAGAATGGTGATCCATGGCCCCTTCATGACTCGTGGACTTCAACTCCCAGAATTCCTGAGCCAGCCATGCTGAGGGGAAAGGGAGAGTTTCCAAGCTGAGCCATGCTGGCTGAGGAATTCTGGGAGTTGAAGTCCAGGAATCATGAAGAGGCCATACTTCCTCCATGCTGGCTCAGGAATTCTGGGAGTTGAAGTCCACAAGTTGTGAAGGGACCATAGTTCCCCGATGCTGGTTCAGAAATTCTGGGAGTTGAAGTCCACAAGTCAAAAGTGAAAAGAAGGACTAGGGGTGACATGACAGCAGCCTTCCAATATCTGAACGGCGGCCACAAACAGGAGCGGGGTCAACCGACAAGGAGTCCTTGGCTTACAACAGTTCACTTAGTGACCATTCGAAGTTACAACGTCCCTGAGAAAAGCGATTTATGATTTATGACACCTGGAATACTGCATCCAGTTTTGGTCACCATGATGTAAAAAAAAAATGTCGAGACTCTAGAAAGGGTACAGAGAAGAGCAACAAAGATGATTGGGGGACTGGAGGCTAAAACATATAGGGAACGGTTGCTGGAATTGGGTATGTGTAGTTTAATGAAGAGAAGGATGAGGGGTGACATGATAGCAGTGTTCCAATATCTCAGGGGCTGCCACAAAGAAGAGGGAGTCAAGCTATTCTCCAAAGCACCTGAAGGCAGGACAAGAAGCAACGGATGGAAACTAATCAAGGAGAGGAACCAACGTAGAATTAAGGAGGAATTTTCTGACAGGGAGAACAATTAACCAGTGGAACTACTTGCCTCCAGATGTTGTGGGTGCTCCATCCTGGGAGGTTTTTAAGAACAATTTCTGGAGGCATTGGTTAATTGTTCTCCCTGTCAGGAAATTTCTCCTTAATTTTAGGCTGGGTATCTCTTTAATGACCTTCCACCCAATTGCTTATTATCCTGACTCCAGCTGCTTTGTAGAATAAGTCCATCATTTCTGCTCTTTGATAGCCCCTAAAATATAGGAAGATTGCTATCACATCACCCCTAGCTCTTCTCTTTTTTAAACTAGATATACCCAGTTCCTGCCACCATTCTTCATATATTTTAGCCTCCGGTCCCCTAATCAAATCTGTGGCTGTTCTCTGCGCTCTTTCTAGAGTCTCAACATTTTTTTTTAATATATCGTGGCAACCAAAACTAGATTCAGTAATAATCCAAATGTGGTCTTACCAAGAAATTATAAAGTGGTATTAAGTCTTCTCGTGATCTCGATTCGATCTCTCTGTTAATGCAGCCTAGGACTGCATTGGTGGTATTTTTGGCAGCTGCAGCATATTTAGGATTTAAAGCAATGCTTCCTAGATTTCTTCAGTACGGTCCTAACTTTGAGCCGTTGCTGAATGAACTGGTTGTAACTGAAGGACAGCCTGAATTATTAAAAACCGTATCCCCGAATGAGCTCTGTGTCACTCCAACAAATTACCATTGGTAATTTCATCAGTTATTGCCTTCATAGGACTCCTGTGGCAGACTTTTGAATATATTTTAGTACACACAGCAATCCTGAAGTCAATTAAGTTATTTGTTGTGACAGGGAAGGAGTTCACGGGTCGTTTTCCAAAAGAAGAAGGAAAAAAAAACATTTTTAAATGTTCTTCTCAACTCAGCGTACTCCCAATCAGTTGCATAATTGCTCCCAAGCAGAACAGTCAGAATTCAAAGGCCAAAGCTTGTCAAAAATTGCACACACACATAACGTACACACACAAAAAGGAGGCTGGCGCCAAATTCCCCAAATCAGTTTTACTGGTGAAGAAATTAAATTGTTATACATATACAATTCCTTCCCGACACTCCAGAAGTATAATAATAATAATAATAATAATAATAATAATAATAATAATAATAATAATAATAATAATAATAATAATAAGAAGAAGAAGAAGAAGAAGAAGAAGAAGAAGAAGAAGAAGAAGAAGAAGAAGAAGAAGAAGAAGAAGAAGAAGAAGAAGAAATTGGAAGGGACCTTGGAGGTCATCTAGTCCAACCCCCTGCTAAGGCAGGAAACCCTATACCGTTTCAGACAAATGTGCTCTGTGTGTGTGTGTGTGTGTGTGTGTGTGTGTGTATAAAAGCCATATATATATAATGAATGAAGGAGAGAGAGCTCCCATTTCTGTTGCTTTGTCCCGTTATAATCTTTGTTGCCACAGTTGTTAAGCAACGCGGTGGTTAAGGGGATCTGGCTTCCCCCATTGAGTTTGCTTCTCAGAAGGTCGCAAAAGGGGATCACGTGACCGTCATAAGTACATGCCAGTTGCCGAGCCTCTGAATTTTGATCACGTGACCGTGGGGATGCTGCAACGGTCGTGAAGTGTGAGAAACGGTCCTGAATCACTTTCTTCACTGCTGTTGTAACTTCGGACGGTCACTAAAAGAATGGTTGTTAAGGCAAGGACTACCTGTATAGGTAAGTTGAGGGGAGAGACTTGCAACACTCAATTAAGGCAACCTTACATTTAATTTAATTTAATTTAATTTAATTTATTGAGATTTCTATACCGCCCTTCTCCCAAAGGGACTCAGGGCGGTTCACAGGGCATAAATATAAATGACAATACAAAAATTAAAAGACAATTAAATCAATGCCCAAGTTAAAAACAAGAATAATAAAACAAGCCTATAAAAAACCCATGTACCCCCATCAGGCCAGACCCGCTAGTTCAAATAAATGGGTCTTCAACCCGCGACGGAAGGATCGGAGGTCCGATGCCGTCCGGAGCTCAACCGGCAGTTGGTTCCATAATGCCGGAGCACCCACAGAGAAGGCCCTCCCCCTGGGGGCCACCAGTCGACATTCCTTGACAGGAGGCACCCTGAGGAGGCCCTCTCTGTGGGCGCGCACAGGGCGGAGGGGAGTCGACGCAGCAGGTGGCGCTAGGACTCATGGAATTTCAGAACCAGAATAGAACTGGAAGATACCGTGGAGGTCTTGTAATCCAGCCCCCGCCCCCCGCTCAAGCAGGAAACTCTGTATCATTTCAGACATGTGGCTGTCCAGTCTCTTTTTTAAAAAACCCCAAATGATGCACCCACGATTTCTGGTGGCAAGCTGTTCCACTGGTTAATTGTCCTGACTGTTAGGAAGTTTCTCCTTAATTCCAGGTCGCTTCTCTCTTGGATTAGTTCCCATCCGTTGTTTCTTGGATTGCCTTATGGTGCTTTGGAAAATAAATTGACCCCCCTCTTCCTTGTGGCAGCCCCTCAAATACTGGAAGACTGATATTATGTGCCCCTCCCCCCCGTCCTTCTTTTCTCTAGACTGGCCATTGCAAAATCCTGCAACCGCTCTTCATACGTGTTTGTCTCCAGGCCTTTAATCATCTTAGTTGCTCTTCTTTGCACCTTTTCCAAAAGTCTCAACTTCTTAATAATAATAATAATAATAATAATAATAATAATAATAATAATAATAACAACAATAATAACAATAATAACAATAATAATAGTTGGAAGGGACCTTGGAGGTCATCTAGTCCAACCCCCTGCTCAGGCAGGAAACCCTATACCATTTAAGACAAATGGCTGTCTAGTTTCCTCTTAAAAACCTCCAGTGCTGGAGCATTCACCGCTTCTGGAGGCAGGTGGTTCCACTGATTAATTGTTCTCACTGTCAGGAAATTTCTCCTTATTTCCAGGTTGCTTCTGAACAATAATAATAAGTAGGTTGGAAGGGACCTTGGAGGTCATCTAGTCCAACCCCCTGCTCAAGCAGGAAACCCTATATGATTTCAGGCAAATGGCTGTCCAGTCTTTTCTTAAAAACTTCCAGTGTTGGAGCATTCACCACTTCTGGAGGCAGGTGGTTCCACTGGTTAATTGTTCTAACTGTCAGGAAGTTTCTCCTTAGTTCTAGGTTGCTTCTCTCCTTGACTAGTTTCCATCCATTGCTTCTTGTCCTGCCTTTAGGTGCTTTGGAGAATAGCTTGACTCCCTCTTCTTTGGGGCAGCCCCTGAGATACTGGAAGACTGCTTTCATGTCACCCCTCACCCTTCTCTTCATTAAACTAGACATCTCCAATTCCAGCAACCGTTCCTTACATCAGGGCTTTGCAACCTTTTCACCCCTTGTACCACTTTTAGGATATGGCAACATCCGAGGACCACCAGTTGTCTAGCAAGGTGTCAAAATCTTGATGACCAAAAAAAAAAAAAGGAAAAAAGTGATGAAGTACAGGTAGTCCTCGACTTACAACAGTTCACTTAGTGACTGTTCGAAGTTGCAATGGCACTGAAAAAAGGGCCCCCCAAGCCACAGCTGAGCAAGACATCTGCCTGCCTGCCGGGCGACACTCTTTCTCCTGTCCGAGGTTTTCACTGTTGTGAGCATTTCTGTTGAGGATTGGCAGCGGGGGTGGGGTGGGGGGGTGTTTGGTTTTTAGTCCCCCCCCCGGTCTGCTGGGTGGTTGCAGCAGGTTTTGGTCGCTTCACATGACCCTGGGACACTGTGACCGTCATAAATATGAATCAGTTGCTAATCATCTGAATGTAAATCACACGACCCTGGAGAAGTTGCAACATTCCAGCTGATCGGAGCTTCTTCTGGGCTCAGAAGGAGGAGAACTAGTTCTAAGATGGCGGCGCCTGGAATGGCTGCGGCTGCATTGGCTCTTGAAGGCGAATAGTTTTGGGAGGGATAGTAAGGGCTATAGGCCACATGATCAGGAAGATTTTAATGTGTTTGAGCAACATGGTGGAACTAAGGTAACATACGACATACGACCGACAATCTTTGCTGGCCTGGCGAGTTTCTAGTTGTTTTGGAACTGTTGGTGAGACCGTTAAAAGTCGTTGGCGCTGTTTGAATTTGTTCTGCCAGCAGCAAGATCTGACTGCTGGCCCAGTGATGGATTCTACTGCAAATCAGGGCTGTTTCCAGAGGAGGCAGAGGAGGAGAGGACCTGGAGCTTATGGAGCGAAGGAACTGGATGAGGCTGTCGGCAGGCCCAGAGGAAGAGAGAGAGGCTTTTGGAGGAGTTGGTGGCGGTGGCGGCAGCGTGCTCCAGGGGCGAAAAGAAGCAAGACCTCTTTAAGGAAAGGGTGGAAGAGTCAGGATCAGAAAAAGGAAAGAAGGCGAGGTTGTCAGAATACAAGCGAATTTGAGGGCTAATCCACATGGAGCCCCATTTCCATCTGTCCTGTGTGCCATCGTTCACTCCCTAGAGACTAAAATGGCCAATGTGAAATTTGAGCGGGCCCGGAACAAGGAGTATATATCGGAGGTGGTGACCCTTTGAGAGCTGTATGCAACGAAATTTCATTTTGATGTATGCCGATTGGTGTACATTCAAAGTGACAATAAAGTTATCATCATCATCAGAGTTGAGCTCCAGCTGGAGCCTGGCGCTGATCCTGGCGCTTCCGCTGAGCCCCGACAGCCCTGCAGCTCCAGCCGTCTCTCGCTTAGGCTTGTGCGGTGCTGCCACCGGTTCAGCTCATTCCCCTCCCCCGCAACCACTTTTCTAGGATGGTTGCTTACCACCTGCCAGGTGCCAATGTACCACAGGTGGTACCCGTACCACTGGTTGAAAAGCCCTGCCTTACATGTTTTAGCCTCCAGCCCCCTAATCATCTTTGTTGCTCTTCTCTGCACTCTTTCTAGAGTCTCAACATCTTTTCTTACATCCTGGTGACCAAAACTGTATGCCGTATTCCACCTGTGGCCTTACCAAGGCCTTGTAAAGTGGTACTAACACTTCACCTGATCTTGATTCTATCCCTTTTTTCTAATGCGGTGTCCAAAACTGGATGCAGCATTCTAGAGGTGGCCTTACTAAGGTTTTACAAAGTTTTGATTTCTTGTCTCCACGGCTGACAAATGGGGTGATGGCTTTTTAGATCTGTTCCTCGGACAAAATGCTCCTCATCCCTCACATCCCTTCTTCCTACTCTTTGGCACGGCTGACCCTGTGGCTTAACAGGGTCCACAAAGCGGGGAACCTTTTAATGTGGCTGGGCGCCTCTTCTTTGGCGCATTAAAGAGCAAGGCTGCTCCGCTGAATAATGGATGAAGCAGAGCGAGCTCCCTTTTAGCTTCTTAAATATTTATGCCTTTATGCAAGGCAGAGAAAGACAGGGCCTTCATCAGGGAGGGAGGAGCTGTGGGAGTGTGTTTGTGTGCCTGTGTGCGGAGTAAGACAATAAACAGAGGAAAGCCACATGCCAAAACATGTAAATATAGCCTCCATGGGCAGCAAGCTAACAGAATCGCTTTGTGAATATAGGTGGTCCTCGATTTATCGACCACAAATAGGGTTTAAAATGCCCTTTCTTGCCCCCGTTGTTAAGTGAACCATTGCAGCGGCTACGTTTGTACCGCTGTACTTCGAACCGTCAGTAAAACGAACGATATGCCAAAGGGACATCAGGCAGGTGAGTCTATTGTATATGGAGCCGATATTATACAGATGGTCCTCGGCTTACGACCACAACTGAGCCCAAAATTTCCATTGCTAAGCGAGACAGTCGTTGAGTGAGTTTTCCCATTTTATGACTTTTCTTGCCACAGTTGTTAAGTGAATCGCTGCAGTTAAGTTAATAGCCCAGTTATTAAGTGAATCTGGCTTCCCACATTGACTTTGGTTGTCAGAGGGTCACAAAAGGGGATCACGTGACCCCGGGACTCTGTGACCGTTATAAATATGAGTCAGTTGCTAAGGGTCCAAATTTTGATCACATGACCCTGGGGATGATGCAACAGTCGTTAAGTGTGAAAAATGGACATAACTCACTTTTTCCAGTGCCCTTGTAAATTCAGTAACAAGTAATGAACTCTTTTTTGGAGGGGAGCATCTTCTGCTTGTTTTTTTTTAAGTATTCCAGGAATCAAACTATCAAATAGTTTAGTCAATCAGAATAGAGATGGAAGGGACCTTGGAGGTCTTCTAGTCCAACCCCCTGCTCAAGCAGGAGACCCTATATCAGGGGTAGGCAACCTTGGCTCTTTTATGAGTCGTGGACTTCAACTCCCAGAATTCCTGAGCCAGCATGAGGGAAACTTTGGCCCCTTCAGGACTCATGGACTTCAACTCCCAGAATTCCTGAGCCAGCATGGGGGAACTATGGGCTGTTCATGACTCATGGACTTCAACTCCCAGAATTCCTGAGTCAGCATGGGGGAAACTTTGGCCCCTTCATGACTTGTGGACTTCAACTCCCAGAATTCCTGAGCCAGCATGGGGGAACTATGGGCTGTTCATGACTCATGGACTTCAACTCCAAGAATTCCTGAGTCAGCATGGGGGAAACTTTGGCCCCTTCATGACTTGTGGACTTCAACTCCCAGACTTCCCCAGCAAGCATGGGGGAACTATGGCCTCTTCATGACGTGCGGACTTCAACTCCCAGAATTCCTGAGTCAGCATGGGGGAAACTTTGGCCCCTTCATGACTTGTGGACTTCAACTGCCAGAATTCCTGAGATAGCACGGTTGGCTCAGGAATTCTGGGAGTTGAAGTCCATGAGTCATAAAAGAGCCAAGGTTGCCTACCTCTGCCCTATACCAGGGCTTTTCAACCTTTTCACCCATTGTACCACTTTTAGGATATGGCAACATCCGAGTACCACCAGTCGCCTAGCAAGGGGTCAAAAACTTGACGACCAAAAAAAAAAAAAAAAGAATGAATGAAAAAAGTGAAGAAGTATAAGTAGTCCTCGACATACAACAATTCGCTTAGTGACTGTTTGAAGTTACAACGGCATTGAAAGAAGTTTCCCCCAAGTCACAGCCGAGCACAAGACACCTGTCTGCCCACCCGGCGGCGCTCTTACTCCTGTCCGAGGTTTTCATTGTTGTGAGCATTTCTGTTGAGGATTGGCAGCGGAGCATGGGGTGGGGGGATGTTTGGTTTTTATTCCCCCCCCCGTCTGTTGGGTGGTTGCAGCCGGTTTTGGTCACTTCACATGACCCTGGGACACTGTGACTGTCATAAATATGAATCAATTGCCAAGCATCTCCACAAGACCCTGGAGATGCTGCAACATTCCAGCTGATCGGCACTTCTTCTGGGCTCAGCAGAAGCACCACGATCAGCGTTGAACTCCGGCTGGATCCTGGCACTGATCCTGGCGCTTCCGCTGAGCCCTGACAGCCCTGCAGCCCCAGCTGTCTCTCGCTCAGGCTTGTGCTGTGCTGCCACCGGTTCAGCTCATTCCCCTCCCCCGCTACCACTTTTCTAGGATGTTTGCGTACCACCTGCCAGGTGCCAATGTACCACAGGTGGTACCCGTACCACTGGTTGAAAAGCCCTGGACTAGAGCATTTCAGACAAGTGGCTGTCCAGTCTCTTCTTAAAAACCTCCAGTGATGAAGCACCCACGACCTTTGAAGGCCAGCTGTTCCACTGGTTAATTGTCCTCACTACTAAATTTCTCCTGCACCTAGCTAAGCAAATTTTAGGAACCCAGCCTCTATATGAATCTCATTTTGCATCCTCCCATCCCAGCAGAAACCTCCTAAATTCTCCTCTCCTTTGCAGTAATCCAGTTTTTGTTTTCCTTTCAGAGAAAACGTTCCATTTTTCAACCCATTATCAAGAACCAGTGGTCAGTCCCAAAGCTGGCCAGCTGGTCTATACAAGCCTTCCAGTCCTGTCTGCAAAGGTCAGTATAAACTCTGGTTACGCACACAAAGATCTTTGAATCATAGCTTGTTTGGTGGCCAGCGTTTTCTCATCTAGGCTACAGAGAACGTCATGTTTTGGCCTCGTGTGGGTCGTATCACAAATCAGGCCCTGGCAAGGCTACAGGATGGAAGGAATTCAAGTGCCGGTGACATCACTGTCTGGGGTGTGTTTTTTGCCGAAATGCGCCATCTCCTCGGAGATGAGGTGGTAGAGAAGATTAACATCTGGAAAAATCAAGATAGCCAGCCAACCGTCAGGAATGGAGAAAAGCTACAGCAAAAGTTTCCAACAAACACAATTGTAAAGGAGAGGCTAGGCTGAAAGGAACACATCATGGAGGAATACACCAGTAGGGTGGGGATAGGGAGGAAGAGTGGGGTTGAAATGGATGGAAACTAATCAAGGAGAGAAGCAAGAAATGGTATAGGGTTTCCTGCCTGAACAGGGGGTTGGACTAGATGACCTCCAAGGTCACTTCCAACTTTATTATTATTATTATTATTATTAACCTAGAACTGAGGAGAAATGTCCTGATAGTTGGAACAATTAACCAGTGGAACAGCTTGCCACTGGAATTGTGGGTGCCCCAGAACTGGATGTTTTCAAGAAGAGACTGGGCAACCATTTGTCTGGAATGGTATAGGGTCTCCTGCTTGAGCGGGGGGTTGGACTAGAAGACCTCCAAGGTCCCTTTCAGCTCTATTCTGATTGATTGAAGAAGTGATTTGTCTTTTGGAGATTTGTCTATTGTCTAAGGAGAAACTTCCTAACAGTGAGGACAATTAACCAGAGGAACAGCTTGCCTTCAGATGTTGTGGGTGCTTCATCACTGGAGGTTTTAAAGAAGAGACTGGACAGCCACTTGTGTGAAATGATATGGGGACTTCTGCTTGAGCAGGGGGCTGGACTAGATGACCTCCAAGGTCCCTCCCAGCTCTATTCTGATTGATTGATTGAAATTATTGCAATATTATCCAGCCACCAAACCAGGTTTAATGGAAATGTACGAAGCTGGCTTCTGACAAGCACAGTCAAAAGGGAAGCCAACAATGAAGGTTTCACAAACGGCAATCATGTGATGTGTGGCTTAACAACCACACTAATGAAAGGTCATAAAATTAGGTATGAACACATGATGTCTCTCTTAGCAGCCACACCACTTAACAATGAATTTTGTGGTCTCAATAACAGTTTAAGTCGAGGATTAATTGTACTGCAATATGTAAATGTATTTATTCATGTGCTCCTAGATTAAAACCAAAAAAGACATCAAAACAACACGTGATGAAACCTACAGCAATATGTTAACAAATGTATTTATTGCATTTGCTCCCAGATCCAAATTTTTTAAAAAACAAACAAACATCCAAGCAATTGAAAAGAGCTGAAGTCATCCTGGCAGGTTTTCCCGCTGCAAATTAGATCAGAGTCTGATGATTATTCAGAATAGCTCCACTTATTATTTCTTGAAGATATTGATTTTGGATACCATCACATGAGAGAGAGACTGAATTCTATTTTCGTAAACAGGCCTCTCTACCTGTAGCAAATCCTTCAGCTATTTTTCCAAAGGAGCTTCTAATCTGGCTTGCATTAAAAAAATAATAATTAAAAAAATGCTTTCACAGAGGTCATTACCATGTGGGTAACATGTGTTTGGCAAAATAACAACAATAAAAAAAAGGCTGGGAATTGGGTCCAGGAGCTTGCACTGGCAGATAGTATACCTCAGGGGTCTTCAAACTTGGCCCTTTTATGACTTGTGGACTTCAACTCCCAGAATTCCTCAGCCAGGCATGCTGGCTCAGGAATTCTGGGAGTTTAAGTCCACAAGTCATAAAAGGGCCACGTTTGAAGACCCCTGCTCTAAAAAAAAGGGCAAATAACCAGCTGTCTTCAAGGAGTATAAATCTTTCCATTTCTCCCACCATTCAGTCAGAACTGAAGAAGCTTCTTGGATGAGAAGCGAAACGTCTTCAAAGAAAAAACAGGGAAGTCCAGTTGCCTCCTGAAAAAAAGCACCTTTGGGACAGCCAAGGTCCCTTCCAACTCTGTTAGTCCACCATTCTGTAAACCACAGGTAAACGGGGAGAATGTGATGCAAAATGGCTCTTGCAAAACAGAACTGGTTCACTTTATTTCTGCCTGGGAGAATAAACGGATGCTCCCGGAGTTTCCACCAGCCAATCTGACCTACATGTAGCCCTCAACGTACAGCCAGAATTGAGCCCAACGTTTTCGTTGCTAAGCGAGACAGTGGTGAAGTGAGCGTTGCCCCATTTTACAACTGTTCTTGTTAAGGGAGTCACTGCAGTTATTAAGTGAATTGTGCAGCTGTTAAAAGCGCATCGGGCTTCCCCATTGACTTGGCTGGTCAGAAAGTCGCAGAAGGGGATCAGGTGAATTCGGGACACTGCAACTGTCATAAATACCGGCCAGTTTCCAAGCGTCCAAACGTTGATCACGTGACCACAAGGATGTTGCAACCGTCATAAGTCACTCCCCCCCCCCCAGTGGTGTGGCAAATTGGAACGGTGGCTAAATGTATGGTTGTAAGAGACTGGACAGCCATTTGTCTGAAATGGTATAGGGTTTCCTGCCTGAGCAGGGGGTTGGACTAGATGACCTACAAGGGGTTGGACTAGATCACAGGTCTGCAACCCGCGGCTCCGGAGCCGCATGCAGCTCTTTCAGCCGTCTCTTGCGGCTCCCAGTCCTCTGCCATGTGCAGTCCAAAAAAAAAAAGTGGGACTAAAAAAGTTTATTTATTTATTTATTTGATTTGTATACTGCCCTTCTCCCCAAGGACTCAGGGCGATGAACAGGGACATAAATATCAAAATGCACAAATACAGAAATTGAAAACAAATTAAACCCTAGTGCCCAAATGCAGAAGATAAATTACACTAAAACAATAATTAAAACAAAAACCCGTCAGACCAGACCGGATTGCTCAAACAGATAGGTTTTTAGGTCACGTCGGAAGGAGTGAAGGTCGGGAGCCATCCGGAGCTCAACCGGTAAACGGTTCCACAGGTCAGGCGCACCCACAGAGAACGCCCTCCCCCTGGGAGCCACCAGACGGCATTCTCCGAACGGCGGCACCCTGGGGAGGCCCTCTCTGTGGGAGCGCACTGGGCGGAGGGAAGTTGACCAATCAATTCAAATATGCAGGGTAGGTGCAAATCTCGCCGTGGCTCCACTCTTCAGTCAAACCCTGTTCTGCACATGCACGCATGTATGCGCATGTGCACACATTTTTTGTGGCTCCCAGTTTTTCCTTTTGTGAGGCAACCGGTTCCGAGTGGCTCTTTCACTGTTTCAGGTTGCTGACCCCTGGACTAGATGACCTACAAGGTCCCTTCCAACATTATTATTATTATTATTATTATTATTATTATTATTATTATTATTATTATTATTATTATTATTAAAGTGAAGGATTACCTGTATTGATTCTGACCACCTGCAATGGGTTACTTCAGACCTGATTCACCTTGATTTGCAAAAACACCCCAATTCCTTTGCTCTTTCTCCTCCCTCTGAAACCACCTAACCATAATATTATCCCCCTGTGTTTGTAGAAAGAAAAGTCTACATTCTGACATTTGCGGTTTGCTGCTAGCGTATTAATAGTTTGCGGGGTTGGAAATAACACTGCAAATACCTTGAGCCCTCACAGGTTATAAACGCTGCTGCCTCTTAGGATGAAATTATTATTATTATTATTTTTTAAAAAGATTTTATTCCTTTCTAAAATAATACCAGAAAAAGAAGGAAAAAAGATAGAAAGCAAAAGCACACAATATGAAAATACACAACAAGTGTTTAAAAATAAGTGAAAACAAACAACGGGAAAAATAAAATAAAAACAAAATATAAAGTATGGTATGTTCTTGCGGTAAAAATATAGTTCTGGGTATAATTATCTAATGCAAACATTTTGCAAGGGTATGCAGGCACACAAGTAGTTATAACCATAACTGAGTCCGAAATTAATCATAACTTGTTTTGATCGTTAAGCTGGTCACCACTTGACTGCATCCAAATTTAAAACCTTTTTTGTGACGGTTGTTAAGTGAAGGTAGCAATTGTTCACTGGATCCATTGTCAGCAGTCGGTGGGGGTCTTTTTGCCAGAAATCAGAAGTAATTGCAGGTTTCTGCAAAAAAAAAGTCTTAAATTGTGGTCATGTGGACATTCAAATGACTGTAAATGTTGAGCCGGTTGCCAAGCAACCCAATGGGGAAGGCCTGGCCATCACTTCTTCGAATCTGGGCCTTAACTGGCCCCAGGAAATCCATCGTAATTTCAAACGGCCCCTAAGCAATAATGTACAGGTGGTCCTCAGCTTACAACATTCATTTAGTGACCATTTGAAGCTATAAAGCAGGGGTCTTCAAACGTGGCCACTTTAAGACTTGTGGACTTCAACTCCCAGAATTCCTCAGCCAGCCTGGCTGTGGAATTCTGGGAGTTGAGGTCCACAAGTCTTAAAGTGGCCAAGTTTGAAGACTCTTGTCATAATCATACAGAAAAAAAGTGACATATCACTATTTCTAACTTGACTACTATAATGGTTCTTATTTATGACGGTTCCAGTGTCCCTGAGTGCCACAGGATCCCCTTTTGCGACCTTCTGACTAGCAAAGTCAATGGTGGAAGCCAGGTTCACTTAACAACCGCGTTGCTGCCTTAACAACCGCACTGATTCACTTAACCACCATGGCAAGAAAGGTCGCAAAATGGGGCGAAACTCACTTAAATGTCTCGCTTAGCGGCACAAATTTTGGGCTCAGTTGTGGTCATAAGTGTGAGGGTATATGTGTATTTATTTTTAATAAATGGATATCACTATCGTGCTTTTTTTAGCCAACCAGATTCTGTAGAAATGAATCCTATATTTCATATTTATCCCTACAAAGACTACGTTTATAGGCAGTTCTTCTCATAAGTAGCAAGTGTATTTTTTATTTTGTATTTGTGTTTCGGCATTATTATTTTTATAAATAACTCAATGCGGCAAACATATCCAACACACTCTCCTCCACCTATTTTCCCCACAACAACAACTCTGTGAGATGGGGGCCATATATTTATCTTTCAAGTGTTGCAATATCAGTCTTTTAGCTATAGTTAAGGGTATGCCGATTCCATTTATGTCTTAAAGGTAAAGGTAAAGGTTCCTCTGCACTTGCGTGCTAGTTGTTTCCGACTCTAGGGGCCGGTGCTCATCTCCGTTTCAAAGCTGAAGAGCCAGCGCTTGTCCGAGGACATCTCCGTGGTCATGTGGCCAGCATGACTAGACACCAAAGGCGCATGGAACGCTGTTACCTTCCTACCGTACTGGTCCCTATTTTTCTACTTGCATTTTTTTACGTGCTTTCGAACTGCTAGGTTGGCAGAAGCTGGGACGAGTAACAGGCACTCACTCTGCTACGCGGCACTCGGGATTCGACCCGCCAAACTGCCGACCTTCTGATCGACAAGCTCAAATATTTGGCCTCAATTGCAGTGGAACTAAATACTTGGCCTCAAGACGAACGGAAGCAAATCAGCTAAGGATTAATAATTATATTTGGTCAGCTTGAGCCAATGAAGTATAAGGAAAAAGCATCGTTTGGTCCAAATTTACAATAGGCTGCTGTTCCTAAATAAAGACTATTAGTCCAGTTTCACAACCACAAAATCAAAGTCCTTCCTTTCATCCATCCATCCATCCTTATCTTTCCTTCCTTTCTTTCCTCCTTCCTATCTCTCCTTCATTCCTTCCTTTCTTGCTCCCTCCCTTCCTTCCTATCTCCTTCTTCCTTCCTTCCTTCCTTCCTTCCTTCCTTCCTTCCTTCCTATCTTCTTCCTCCTTCTTTCCTTTCTCCCTTCCTCTCTCCTTCTTCCTTTCTTCTTTTCTATCTCTCCTTCTTTCCTTAAATTCTCCCTCCATCCCTCTCTTCCATCCCCCCTCCATTTTCCTTCCTTCCTTCCTTCCTTCCTTCCTTCCTTCCTTCCTTCCTTCCTTCCTTCCTTCCTTTCTCCCTCCCTCCCTTCCTCCCTCCCATCCTTCCTTCCTTCCATCCATCCTTCCTTCCTCTTCGACCCATCTCAACAAGTCATTGTTTCAAAAAAAACCTGGGACCAGTTTTGTCAGGCTACAATCCAGCTTCTTCCTGCTGTATCTGGAGCTGTCCAAAATGAGCTCTCTTTGAAAAGCGGAGAAGGTCACTGCAAGTCCAGCACTGCAGGTAGTCCTCGACTTACAACCATTCCTTTAGTGACCCTTCAAAGTTACAACAGCACTGAAAAATTTTGTTCACATGACCATGGGGGATGCTGCAAAGGTCGTGTGGAAAAAGTGACTTACAACCAGTTTTCACACTTACGACCCTTGCAGCGTCCCCCATGGTCACATGATCAAAATTCGGAAGCTTGGCAACTGACATGTACTTAGGACAGTTGCAGTGTCCAAGGGTCACATGATTGCCATTTGTAACTTTCCTAGCCAGCTTCCGAAAAGCAAAGTCAATGGGGGAAGGCAGATTTGCTTAACAACCGCAACAACTGGAGTGTTCGCTTAACTACTGTGGCTAAAAAAAGTCATAAAATGGGGCAAAACTCACTTAACAGCTGCCTTGCTTAGCAATGGAAATTTGGGGCTCAGTTGTGGTCGTAAGTCGAGAACTACCTGTAAGTTGTTCAGGAAGCTTCAAAGAGCTTGGCTGACCTTCTGGGAACTGGGATGTGGGGTTAGAGCAGGGGTTTTCGAACCTGGCAACTTTAAGACTTGTGGACTTCAACTCCCAGAATTCCTCAGCCACCTGGCTGAGGAATTCTGGGAATTGAAGTCCACAAGTCTTAAAGTTGCCAGGTTTGAAGACCCCTGGGTTAGGGTTTTAGAAAATGGCATTTTTGCACTTTGACTAAGAAAACGGCAAGTTGAAATTGACATAAAGGAGTCTTAATATTTTTTTTAACCTTAAAGCAGGAAAAAAGAAAAAAAAGCTTAAAACTCTTTATCTTTAGAGAGAAACAGTAATAAAGTAAGAGGAAATTCGGGACTCCTTAATCTTAAATGACCTTGAACATATTTTCTCTGATCTTGACAGTCGCTTCAGTCCAAGGAAGAAAAACTAAAAGGCAGCTCAAATGGTAACTTAGCAACTACTATGTTTTTGCTGAATTTTTAAAGTCTACGAGAGGTGTTTTTTTGTTTGTTTTTTTGTTTTGGGAGAAATATGGAACGCCGGCGGCGGCCAAAATAAATAGGATGGGGGTGGACAGAATTCTTCCCAACAGCGTTTGTTTGTTTTCTTTTTAAAAAAAAAATATAACTCTGTACACATGAGGGGAGAAAAAACAAAGTAAGTTTTTTTTAAAAAAAATTATAAGAATCTGCAGGCTGAAAAGAGATCCATTTAATTAAATCTGTCTGAGGATGGTAGATTATTATTTTTTTCCCCACTTCCCAGCCTCCTGGATTGGAAAAAGGATTCAGTCCAAAACAATACGATTTTAAAAAAAAATCTAAAATAATGCTGCAGGGAGAGTTCAGAAGACCATCTGCAAAACAATTTGCAGGCTGGAAATGTGTCTATTTTCTCAAGTAACAAATATTTACACCTATCCTTTATACCTATCAGGGAAGGTAGGTGAGAGGCTGCATAATTTCCATATACAGGTGGTCCTCGGTCCTCGACTTACAACAATTTGTTTAGTGACCGTTCAAAGTTATAACCGCACTGAAAAAAGTGACTTATGACTGTTTTTCATACTTACAACCGTTGCAGCATCCCCATTGGTCATGTGATCAAAATTCAGACTCTTGGCAACTGACTCATATTTATGACGGTGGCAGCGTCCCAGGGTCAGGTGATCCCCTTTTGAAATCTTTCTGACGAGGAAGAAGGTCACTAACATACTCTTAGACCAAGATTAGATCCAAGATTTAAGCCATGGTTTGTTGACTAAGCTCCAAGTGGCTATGTTCCCATAGCCCTAGTTTCCAATCGAGATTAGGGTTTCCAAACCCAACGGCCCCTGCTTTGCTAGAACCGGGATCCCCAAACTTGGCAACTTTAAGACTGGTGGACTTCAACTCCCAGAATTCCTCAGCCAGCCGTGCAGTGGCAATCATGGCTGACTAAGGAATTCTGGGAGTTGAAGTTCACCAGCCTTAAAGTTCCCACGTTTGAAGACCCCTGTGATAAAACATGTCCCGTGAAGCCACGGAGAGATCCTCAACCATAACTGACAGCTTGTTCAACAAACTATAGTTATAATAACTCCTTAACTTAGCACTACCTGAGCAAAATCTGGAGGTCGCATCCCACATCCCAGAAGCAAAATTAAATTCAGAGAATAATCTACTGGAAACACCAACCTTCTATTCAATTGGATGTACGCCATCCAGAATTCCTGGTAGTAAAATCCAGAGAATTTCAAACCATCCCTAGAAATTCTTAGTTGAAACTCCAGCCCATTTGGAAAAAGCGAATGACTAATGTTCCTAAGATGTGTGCACGTCACCAGACTTATTTATTTATTTATAATTTGGATTTATAAGGCTGCCTCATTCCATACTGACTCTGCAGATATTCAAAAACAAGCTTGACGCTTAAAATCCAAACCAAAAAATAACCTTGCAGCAAATATTATGGGAAGAAACAGACATAAACAGTACAGACAAGAAAGATTGTAAAATGGGGCGAAACTCCCTTAACAGCTGTTCTGCTTACCAACAGACATTTTGGGCTTACTGTCATAATTCGAGGTCTACCTATAATAATACAATGGTTCGTTTGGGGCAGAAGACGTTATGACATGTATTAATTCTGAGATACAGCCTAATGTTCCCAGATGTTCTTATTCTTCTGAACCACACACCTCTTGCCTGGAAATTGGATAAAGAAAATGGATTTTCCATTTGCCACTTAATGCTAAAGGGATACAGTATGTCTCACCCTGGAAAGATAAATATATGGATTCAGTTCTTCCACGCACCACCAGAGTTGATGGTATTAGCAAACCTACAAATAAATCAGTCAGTTATCAACATACTTTAGTGTGGATAACTGCAATGAAACCCAGCTCCTGGTTGTAATGTTTGCGTAGAATTTTAATGTACATATATGCCCTGTCTGTTTTTTGTTTTATTTTTCTCTCTCTCCCCGTAACATTCTATTTTTAGTATTATCATTCTTCCAGTTAACTATTTCGCTGCTAATATAATAGATAGGAGGCAGATCAATAATTTGCATGTGGGTTTAATAGTTTAAGAATTTTGCGGGGCACTGTTTTGCAAGGGATGGAAACCAATGTTGTAGTAACGTATTATTTTTATTTTATTTATTTTATTGGATTTATATACCGCCCTTTCCCAAAGGAATCAGGGCGGTTTACAGGGTATTTAAAACAAAATTAATTTGTATTAATCGGGATTCAATTAAGGGGGATAATATACATATGTACTGGGGGGGAGTTTCCCCTCTTTTTTGATGAACCTATTCCTTTGTTAATGTTTCTGTTGTTTTGTGTTGTTTTTTTGGTCTATTTTATTTTGGGGGAGTTTTTATTTTACATTCTAACTTTGTCTTGAATAATACACACAAACACACACACACACACACGTTATTCAAGACAAAGTTAAAATACAAAATTCCCCAAAAATAAAATAGACCAAAAAACCTAACACAAAACAATATGCATACATACTTACACACACTCTGTTTTTCCTTGTTTGTTTTTTGTGTTCAATTAATAAAAGAAACAAAGGGGGGGGGAGATTAAAAAGAAGGCTTTCTTCTTACAATCTTGCAGCCTCTGGTTTCTTTCCAACTCAACTGCTGAATGCATTTGGATACAGCTTGTCAGCAGATTGAGTTTTGATCTATAATTGGACAGAGTGACTACAAGCTCTCTCTAAAAAAAGAAAAATCTTGATGAATATAACATGTTTCCAAAAAAGGAGATAGGAATTATTATTATTTTATCTTGAAAAAAAGTCATTGTTAAACCGAACAGCATTTTGGAGAAATAAGGACTGTCCTGTGAAAACATTGACGTAGGCCTATGTTTCTTGACCTAGACAACTTTAAAACTTGTGGACTTCATTTCCCAAAATTCCCCAGCCAGCAAAATGCCGGCTGGAGAATTCTGGGAGTTGAAGTCTATATATCTTAATGTAGCTTGAGAAACATTAACGTAAATAGAGTTTGCATGGTTACAAATTGCACATAACACCATATGTTTTCAGTATTCCAGTATCTGAGGGGCTGCCACAGAGAAGAGGACATCGAATTATTCTCCAAAGCACCAGAAGGAAGGATGAGAAACAATGGTTGGAAACTGATCAAAGAGAGAAACAACCTGGAACTGAGGAGAAACTTCCTGACAGTGAGGACAATCAACCAGTGGAACAGCTTGCCACCAGAAATCGTGGGCGCCCCATCACTGGAGATTTTTAAGAGGAGACTGGACAGTCACTTGTCTGAGATGGTATAGGTTCTCCTGCTTGAGCGGGGGGGGGGGCTGGACTAGAAGACCTCCAAGGTCCCTCCCAGCTCTATTCTATTCTATTCTATTCTATTCTATTCTATTCTATTCTATTCTATTCTATTCTATTCTATTCTAAATATATAAATAAATCTTAAAACTTCCTTATAAACTGTATTCCCCACACTCTTGAACGTTCAGCGAGGTTGTTTTTTTTTTTAACTTGCATTAATCTCCGATTATATTTAATGCTTCCTCATTAGCATTCCAACTGGTTTATGAAAGGGCCCTGCCAAAGAATTTAGTACCGGCGGTCCTATTTAGCAGCTGAAAGAATGCGATGGTATCAGAAAATGAAGGCGGAGGGGATTAGGAGGGTTTAGCCTGAAAGTTGTAAAAATTAATCCACACAGCCCCAAGCTCTGCTTATTGGCTCAATTAGCCTGGCAGGACCAGATAATTTGCTGCATTGGATATTCAGCACAGCAGTTGATAAAGATAATGAAGAATTTCTTGAATTATTATTATTATCATTTATTGAATTTCTATACTGCCTTTCTCCCAAATTGAGGAGACATATTCAGGAATGGGTAGTTGATTCGATACCAATAGGGAAGGAATTTGTTACTGCCTTTTTCCAGATGTTTCTTTACTTTCCAGACTGGCCTACAAGCCTGGGATATCCTGCTGGGTTTCCATCTATATACAGGTCATCCTCGACTCACAAAAATTTATTTAGTGACCACTCAAAATTACAACGGCATTGAGACAAGCGACTTATGATCTTGGTTTTCTTGTATATATATATATATATATATATATATATACATATATATACATATATATATATATATGACCGTTTTCGGATGCTTGGCGACTGACTCGTATTTATGATGGTTGCAGTGTCCCAAGGGGGGGGTGTCACGTGATCCCCTTTTGCGACCTTCTGACAAGCAAGGTTAATGGGGGAAGCCGAGTTCGTTTAACAACCGTGTGGCTAAGTGAACAACTGCAGGAAACTGTCAGCATCTGAATTTTAATCACAAGAACATGGGGAAACGGCAAAGGTCGTATGTGTGAAAATGGTCCTAAGTCATTTTCCCCCCAGTTCTGTTGTAACTTCGAGCGGTCACTAAACAAAGTGTTGAAAGTCGAGGACTCCCTGTATTTGTGGTCAGATTTCGTGGTGCCTTCACTTCAAAGTAATCCCCAGTCTCTCCATCAAGAATAGAAGAAGAATAGAATAGAGCTGGAAGGGACCTCGGAGGTCTTCTAGTCCATCCCCCTGCTCAAGCAGGAGAACCTATACCCTCTCAGACAAGTGACTGTCCAGCCCAGGGGTCTTCAAACTTGGCCCTTTTATGACTTGTGGACTTCAACTCCCAGAATTCCTCAGCCAGCAAAGCTGGCTGAGGAATTCTGGGAGTTGAAGTCCACAAGTCATAAAAGGGCCAAGTTTGAAGACCCCTGGAATATCCCCTCCCTGCCGAGAAGACGCTCTCCCTCCCAAGCCAGGTCGTGTGAACTCGGGCCGGGCGCGACGCCCGAGGGAGTCGCAATAGAGCCAAGAGGGCTCTCGGGCTAGGAAGGGTCCGGGGTCCCGCGGGGTGGGCTTGGGGGGGTGGAAAGAGGGCAAGGCGGGCAGGCGGGACCAGCGAAGCCCCCGGTCGTGTGAACTCGGGGAGTTGAAGTTCGCAAATCATAAAGGGACCATAGTCTCCACAAGTCATGAAGGGGCCAAAGTTTCCTCCATGCTGGCTGAGGAATCATGAAGGGGCCAAAGTTTCCCCCATGCTGGCTGAGGAATTCTGGGAATTGAAGTCCACAAGTCATAAAAGGGCCAAGTCTGAAGACCCCTGGTCCAGCCTCTTCTTAAAAACCTCCAGTGATGGGGCACTCACCATTTCTGGAGGCAGGCTGTTCCACTGGTTAATTGTTTTCACTGTTAGAAACTTTCTCCTTAATTCCAGGTTGCTTCTCACTTTTGGTCAGTTTCCAACCATTGTTTCTCGTCCTTCCCTCTGGTGCTTTGGTGATTTACTAAAGCAAAGACTTAGTAAGAGTAAAACTGCAGGGCTGTCAGCCTTAACTGCACCATTTATGTGGCTTTCAAAGGCATAAATTTCCTCCTGTTTTTTTTGTTGTTGTTGTGCAAACTTTCCCTGGAAGATTAGCAGGTAAATCCCTGGATCTCTGCTTGCTTCCCATTCCCCTTCTGCAAATTCATCTTAATTAAAGCTGCAGGGAAGTCTAACAAACCTGCTCTTGCTCCGAACTCAAATCTCGAGGCCAAGCATTTTAGCAGCCTATAAATCAAATGGATGAAGCCACTGGAGGAAACACTTCATTATGCTAGAGAAATGCCCTGTCTGTTTTTTTTTATTTAGCAGCAGCAAACCTACAGCAATTTTTTTTTAAAAAAAAAAAAGACAGCCACCTCCCTCCTAATTGTGGCTTTCATTTTTCTCTACGGGTTACAATGGCGACCTGTAGCTTTTAAAACTTAGAAATGGCATTTGACTGCTCCAGGAATAACTCCATTAATTTGTGATTTATTGTTGGGTAAATGCTAACCTCTTCTCTCAGCCTCAAGATCGGTTTTAGAGTAGAATGAGGGCATTTCAGATCCATTTGTTCTTGATCTGTTTAAACCAGGGGTCCCCAGCCTATGGTCTGGGGACCGGTACCTGGCCGCAGGATGCCAGCAACCCGTCCGTACAAACAAGGAAAGCCCCATCTGCAAGATGCAGGCAGCACGCAAAACCACACCCTCTCCGGTCCGCGGAAAACTTCTTCCATGGAACTAGTCCCTGGTGTCCAAAAGGTTGGGGGCCTCTGGTTTAAAGCATTAAATACCCACGCTTTTGAGCTTGGGCTATCATTTGAGACTTATGCAGGCCCTAATACATAGAGGTAGGGACGCGGTGGCTCAGTGGGTTAGGACGCTGAGCTTGTCGATCAGAAGGTCGGCAGTTTGGCGGGTCGAATCCCGAGTGCCGCGTAGCAGAGTGAGCGCCTGTGACTCGTCCCAGCTTCTGCCAACCTAGCAGTTTGAAAGCACGTAAAAATGCAAGTAGAAAAATAGGCACCACTCCGGTGGGGAGGTAACAGCGTTCCGTGCGCCTTTGGCGTCTAGTCATGCCGGCCACATGACCACGGAGACGTCCTCGGACAAGCGCTGGCTCTTCGGCTTTGGAACGGAGATGAGCACCGGCCCCTAGAGTCGGAAACGACTAGCACGCATGTGCGGGGGAAACTTTACCTTTTTAATACATAGAGAGGTAGAACTCGCATTACAACAGTTCGTTTGGTGACCATTCAAAGTTACGACGGCACTGAACAATGTGAGTTATGGAACGTTTTTCACACACTTATGGCCGTTGGCATTGTCTCCGGGGGTCATGTGATCAAAATTCAGATGCTTGGCAACTGATTCAGATTGATATGACGGTCGCAGTGCCCCGAGGTCGTGGGATCCCCTTTTGCGACCTTCTCACGAGCAAAGTCAATGGGGGAAGCCAGATTCGCTGAACGACCATGTGACTAACTTCGCGACTGCATTGATTCACTTAATAGCCGTGGCGAGAAAGATCAGAAATGGGGCACAAATTCACTTAACAACCGGGTTACTAATGTTATCCGCTGCAGGGATTCACTTAACAACTGTTGTGAGAATGGTTGTAAAATGGGGCAAAACTCACTTAACAAACGTCTCGCCTAAGAACAGATATTTTGGGCTCCACTGAGGCCGTACGTTAAGGACAACCTGTATACCGAAACACCAAGGTTTAGCAGTGCAAAAATTATGTAATCCTTGACTTACAACCGTTCATTTAGTGACTGTAAGAAGTTACGACGGCACTGAAAAAAATGATTTATGACCATTTTCCACACTGGGAACCGTTGCAGCCTCCCTGTGGTCACGTGAACAAAATTCGGACTCTTGACAACCAGTGTGTATTTAAGACAGTATTTAAGAAGTCCTGGGGTCATGTGATCACATTTTGTGCACTTCTAACAAGCCAAATTAATTGTTTGTTTGTTTGCTTGTGTCAGAAACATCACAATTAAAATAAGAAGACTATAGGACAGGGGTAGGCAACCTTAGCTCTTTAATAACTCATGGACTTCAACTTCCAGAATTCCTAAGCCAGCCATGCTGAGGGGAAAGGGAGAGTTTCCAAGCTGAGCCACGCTGGCTGAGGAATTCTGGGAGTTGAAGTCCACGAGTCATGAAGGGGCCATAGTTCTCCCATGCTGGCTCAGGAATTCTGGGAGTTGAAGTCCACGAGTCAAAAAAAGAGCCAAGGTTGCCTACTCCTGCTATAGGACATAAAATTTAAAATATAAAATCTAAGATTAAAATATGTACAAATTAAACCGATCTGGCCCAGAAACTAAGCAACGTTAATCGTTGTTCTGCCACGCTGATTGTGACACAAAGGGCAGGTATACCTAGGCACTGTTGTCTCCATGGCCCCACAATCGCAAAGAACAGAAGCAAAGTTAATGGGGAAGCCACATTCCCTTAACAACCGGGGCAACAAAAGCTATAAAATCACTTGCTCAGCCATGGGAATTTGGGGTGCTCAATTGCGGTCGTAAGCTGAGGACTATCTGTTTGCAGGACACTCGTAGGGATTCTTGAAGAAAACCATCTCATATACCCTTTGTGTGTAAGAGAAAATAGTAAGAGAAAATAGTAAATAGAAAATAGTGTAAGAGAAAATAGTAAGATGATGTTCCCATTTCTGCACTGCTGCTGGGTGGAGCATGTCATTTGTTTGCTGAAAACATAATCCTTGCTATCTGGTCCTCAAGAGGAGGAGATACGTGCTGTTGGAAAAAGAAATTTCTCTGCCTCAAATCCTACAAACACCATTCCCAGCCCGTGCTAGACTAGAGAGGCAAAGGTTTTGGCCGAGCTTAAAAAAACTTTTAGAACCATGGCTACAATCTGGAGAAATCAGACAAACGAACCAATCGTTCTTCCTCGTTTTATTTGGGAACCCTCGGATAGCTGTGTTAACTGGGTTTAATCGTTTGGAAATGGGAATCCTGTGGTTATTATCCATGGTGCAACGGAGATCAGGAAAAGTAAGGCAAGGAGGAGGCAACGAGCTTGGTTATTTTCATGTAGACCTTTCATTACCCATCTAGGTAACATCATCCATGCTAGTGAGGAGGGGGATTTGCTTCCAGCTTATATTCTAGTGGCTTGCCCTGCCTGTTTTGGTGGAGGTGGTCTTAGAGGTTCCTTTGGTGGGAACATAAACTGAGAGCAAACCCTATTCCCTTAGTAGCAACGATGACGCTACCTAGCTGGGTAATGAAACGTCTGCAAGAAAAGAACCAAGCTCAGAGAACGCCAAAGAGGCCACAGATAGAAAGATATGGAGAGATATCATAAAAAGATGCTGGCTTACAATTATTATAATCTCCTTTCTTCTTCTTTGTCCCTATCTGCTCTTTATTGCGGGCGGGGGGGAGGGGGCTGGTTCCTTCTTACTCTTGCTGGCTGGGGAATTCTGGGAGTTGAAGTCCACACAGCTTAAAAATTGCTGAGACTGAGGAACGCGGTTCTCTGTGTTACGTAACGCTGGCTCCCGCACACGGTGCCTCGCGAGGCTTTAAACAAAACCCTTTTTGTGAAAGTTTGTTCTCCCATAGTCAAAACGAACGATGGCGGATCTGACTGGCACCAAAACAAAAGACAGATGGGAGTTTGGGAAGGAGTCTGTTATGACAGGTGGGACAAAAAAAATAGGTGTCAAAGGGGTCGAACATGATTTCTATATTAAGGGATGTGCTTGAATAATAGCAGCTGCTGCTATACCCTACAATGGTTTCTTTCTGTCTTGAGTAAATCTTGATTTATCTGAAATTCTTGGGGGTTTTTTTGGGGGGGGGAAAGTCACCTTGGTGGCGAATTCCAGACTGGTTTACATTATGCCATTTTTTTAAAAAAAATTGCAGGTTGTCTTCAACTTACAACAACAACAACAATAACAATAATAACAAAAACAACAACAATATAGTAGTTATTGTTATTATTATTGATGATGATATCAGAAGGGACCTTGGAGGTCATCTAGTCCAACCCCCTGCTCCGGCAGGAAACTCTATAGTACCATTTCAGACAAATGGCTGTCCAGTCTCTTCTTGAAAATTGAGCCCAAAATTTCTGCTGCTAAGCAAGACCGTCGTTCAGTGAATATTGCCCCATTTTATGAACTTTCTGGATACAGTTGTTAAATGAATCACTACAGTTGTTAGGTTATGTAACACGGTTGTTAGGTGAATCTGGCTTCCCCCATTGACTTTGCTTGTCAGAAAGTCACAAAAAGTGATCGCAGGAAACCGGGACACTGCAAACCGTCATAAGTATGAAACCAGATGCCAAGCATTGGAATTTTGATCACATGACCATGAGGGAATGCTCCAATGGTCGTAAATGTGAAAAACGGTCATAAGTCTTTTTTTTTTGGCGTGGCTGTAATGTCGATTACTTCGGTTGCATTGTGCCCATGGTCACGTGATCAAAGAGAGAAGCAACTTGGAATTTAGGAGAAATTTCCTGACAGTGAGGACAATCAACCAGTGCAGACATGTCAAACACAAGGCCCGGGGGCCGGATCTGGCCCGCGAAGTGGTTTCATGCGGCCCGCGAAGCCATCCTGGAAACAGTGAGGGAACGGCCCCCACTGCCTTGGCCCTGGCCCAGAGACCCTCCTCCAGCCAGAGACCCTCAGATCTGTCCCACTCCTGCCCAGGACCCCATAGGCACCCTTGATGCCAACGATGGAGAGCTGGCCACGGCCACCCAGTAGGCCATACGCACTCTAGCCACGCCCACCCAGTAGGCCACGCCCACCCTGGCCATACCCACCCGGCTCCCTGAGGGCAACCGCAATGCTGATGCGGCCCTCAATGAAATTGAGTTTGACACCCCTGAACCAGTGGAACAGCTTGCCACCAGAAATCAAGGGCACTCCATCACTGGAGATTTTTAAGAAGAGACAAGATAATCACCTATCGGAGATGGTATAGGTCCTCCTGCTTGAGCAGGGGGCTGGACTAGAAGACCTCCAAGGTCCCTTCCAGATTCTATTCTATTCTATTCTATTCTATTCTATTCTATTCTATTCTATTCTATTCTATTCTATTCTATTCTATTCTATTCTATTCTATTCTATTCTATTCTATTCTATTCTTTCCTTATTCTATTCTATTCTATTCTATTTCTATTCCATTCCATTCCATTCTACATTTCTATTCTGTTCTGTTCTGTTCTGTTCTGTTCTGTTCTGTTCTATTCATGACGGTTGCAGTGTCCTGGGGTCACGTGATCCCCTTTTGTGACCTTCTGACAAGCAAAGTCCACGGGGGAAGCAGATTCACTTAACAACAGCCGTATGAGTAACTTAATGACTGCAGTGATTCACTTAACAACAGCGGCAAGAAAGGTCGTAAAATAAGATTAAAACCCACGTAAGAACTCTCTTGGTTAGCAACGGAAATTTTCGGCTGAGTTGTAGTCATAAATCAAGGATGCATTATGAGAAACCGAACGGTAAAAAAAATGGAATTCTATTCTATAGAAAGCTATTTTCGTGGTACTTTTTTGGAACTTAAAAACCACTTGAACTTCAGCCACATAAAAATAATCTGACAGCATGGCTGATTTTTATCAGCGCTATAAGGGGGAAAGTGAAAAGCAAGATGCAGCTCGGTGTGACAAAAAGAATGCTATAGCATGCCACTTGTTTTCCTTTTGCAACAGCCTGTGTGGGGTGGGGGAGGAGGAAACACACACACACACACACACACACAAACACATACAACCTTAGAGCTGCTTTATGGCAAACATCCTGATGGGAAAAGGAAATATTTCCTGTCCTATAGAATGAAAGTGATGAGTTTCCTGACAGAGGCAAGAGATAGGAATAGCAATAGGACTTTGATTTATATATGGTTGATGAAACGGCGGGAATTGGGGATGTCTAGTCTAATGAAGAGAAGGACGAGGGGGGACATGATGACAGTCTTCCAGTATCTCACGGGCTGCCCCAAAGAAGAGGGAGTCAAGCTATTCTCCAAGGATGGAAACTGACCAAGGAGAGAAGCAGGCTGGAACTAAGGAGAAACTTCGGAAGAGTGAGGACAATTAATTGCCTCCAGAAGCTGTGAACGCTCCATCCTTGGAGGTTTTTAAGAAGAGATTGGAGAGCCATTTGTCTGAAATTGTACAAAGTTTCCTGCTTGAGCAGGGGGTCGGACTAGATGACCTCCAAGGTCCCTTCCCACTCTGTTGTTCCGTTAACAGTTGCATGTCTAGTCTAGTGAAAAGAAGGACTGGGGTGCCATGACAGCATCTTCCAATATTTGAGGGGCTGCCAAATATTCCTGCTTGAGCAGGATTGGGGGGGGTTGTACTAGAAGACCTCCAAGATCCCTTCCTCCAACTCTGTTATTCTGTTATACCACCCCATAGTGCTTTACAGCCCTCTCTGAGAGGATTAGAGAGTCAGCATATTTGTCCCCCAACAATCTGGCTCCTCATTTTACCAACCTGGGAAGGAGGGAAGGCTGAGTCAACCTTGAGCCAGTCAGGATTGAACTCCAGGCTGTGGGCAGAATTAGCCAGCAATGTTGCATTATGACGACTCCACCACCAAGGTTCTGGATGGAGATGCCGTAGGTTCCACTTTTGTATTATAACAAGAAGAAGAAGAAGAAGAAGAAGAAGAAGAAGAAGAAGAAGAAGAAGAAGAAGAAGAAGAAGAAGAAGAAGAAGAAGAAGAAGAAGAAGAAGAAGAAGAAGAAGAAGAAGAAGAAGAAGAAGAAGTTGGAAGGGACCTTGGAGGTCATCTAGTCCAACCCCCTGCTCAGGCAGGTGACCCTATACCATTCCAGACAAATGGCTGTCCAGTCTCATCTTAAAAACTTCCAGTGTTGGAGCATTCACCATTTCTGGAGGCAGGTTGTTCCACTGGTTAGTTGTTCCAACTGTCAGGAAGTTTCTCAGTTCTAGGTTGCTTCTCTCCTTGACTAGTTTCCATCCATTGCTTCTTGTCCGGCTTTCAGGTGCTTTGGAGAACGGCTTGACTCCCTCTTCTTTGTGGCAGCCCCTCAAATACTGGAAGACTGCTATCATGTCACCCCTCGTCCTTCTCTTCATGGAAGGTATGCTGGCTGAGGAATTCTGGGAGTTGAAGTCCACGAGTCATAAAAGGGCATCCAGCATGGAAGGTAGCAATAGCAGTTGGCTGAGAAATATTTCGTGCCTGACACCGTTTGGGTGTTTTCCCGATATTTTCTTAATTTCTTCTCCCTTGCTCTCCTCCTGCCATTATTACATACATACATTAAACATTAAAGTTTTAATGTGTGTGTGCTTTCAGCTGTCACAAGGGCAAATTATTTGAATCCCCTAAACCGATTAGCTAATTGACCGATCTCTCCCCAGAGGAAAAAAAAAGCTTGTGGATAATTCTTGTTCTAGAAATGGCACGTTTTAGCTGTTGTTTTTTTCTCTCCCCCCCCCCTATCTCCCCAAGGTTGTTATTTCGTTAGAAAACTCCTCCAATAAATGAAAATCATGCCTGTGCTGTTTTAAATTTTTTTCTGTTTCATTACACCAAGTTTGTCTTCGCAGTCCCTCTCTTTCCACAATGGCCAGAATGAGGCCCCCAGCTTCAGAGGAGTGAAAAGTTTCAACTTGGTGATCAAAGTTGGAGAGCCAGTTTGGTCTAAACCTGGAGGGAGGGAGTTCTAGTCCCGGCTTAGGCATTAAAGCTGACTTGGTGATTTTGGGCCAATCACTAGGAGACGGTGAATTCTAGTTCCACCTTAGGCATGAAAGCCGGCTGGGTGACTTTGGGCCAATCACTAGGAGACGGTGAATTCTAGTTCCACCTTAGGCATGAAAGCCAGCTGGGTGACTTTGGGCCAATCACTAGGAGACGGTGAATTCTAGTTCCACCTTAGGCATGAAAGCCGGCTGGGTGATTTTGGGCCAATCACTAGGAGACGGTGAATTCTAGTTCCACCTTAGGCATGAAAGCCGGCTGGGTGACTTGGGGCCAATCACTAGGAGACGGTGAATTTTAGTTCCACCTTAGGCATGAAAGCCGGCTGGGTGACTTTGGGCCAATCACCAGGAGACAGTAAGTTCTAACCCCGTCTTGGGCATGAAAGTTTGGGGGGGGTGGGCCAAGTACTAGGAGACAGTGAGTTCTAGTCCTGCCTTGGGCATGAAAGCCAGCTGGGTGAGCTTGGGCCAGTCCCTCTCTGTCAGCCCAACCCACCTCACAAGGTGGTTGTTGTGGGGAAAATAGGCGTATTATGTACAGTATGTTTACCGCCTTGCGTTCTTTGTATAAATAACAAAGTCCTTGACCTTGTTGGCTGCAGAATTCTGGGAGTTGACGTCCACCCATCTTAAAACGGCCAAGCTTTGGAAACACTGCTTTAAAGCGTCCTGTCCTTACGAATTCTGTTTGCAGCCTGCCCTGTATTGGGAACTGATGGCCTGTGAGAATTGTAAATGAGTAAGTCGGAGGAGAGACGTGTGCATTAAAGCAGAGGGACCCCAGCTGACAACTTTAGGAGTTGAGTAAATGTCAAGCGGGCCTGGGGATCTAGTTTATTACGCCAGTTTATTCCTACCACGGAGGAGATTTGGCATTATGCAGACTTTAAGTGCAATGTTTCCTTCCGTCTGGGAGCTGCAACTTGTGGCCGCCGGCTCTCCCGTGGCGCTAAGTGGAGCGCGGCTTTGAAGGTTGAAGGTATGGATAGAGGCAACCACACGCAGCGGCTTTTTTTCTTTTCCCCTTGTGGAGAAATGGAAAGACAACAGTTGGATTGGGAAATAAATGTTTCCTTGTTCCCAGCAAAGGTGCAAAAATCGTGGCAGAAGACGGGGGAATAAATTTGTTTATTTGGATCCTTCCTTTATTATTTTTACAAATAAGGTGGTGGACATATCCAACATACCTTCCTCCTCCTATTTTCACCACCACAACAACCCTGTGAGGTGGACTGGGCTGAGAGAGAGGGACTGGTACTATGTCGCCCAGTTAGCTTTGATGCCTAAGGTGGGACTAGAACTCATCTCCTGGTGATTGGGCCAAGGTCACCCAGCAGGTATTCATGCCTAAGGCGGGACTAGAACTCATTGTCTCCTGGTGATTGGGCCAAGATCACCCAGCCGGTATTCATGCCTAAGGTGGGACTAGAACTCATCGTCTCCTGGTGATTGGCCCAAAGTCACTCAGCCACCTTTCATGCCTAAGGCAGGACTAGAACTCATCTCCTGGTGATTGGCCCAAGGTCACCTAGCCAGTTTTCATGCCTAAGGCGGGACTAGAACGTAGCATCTCCTGGTGATTGGGCCACGATCACCCAGTTGGTTTTCATGCCTAAGGTAAAACTAGAACTTTCAGCCTCCTGGTGATTGGCCCAAAGTCACCCAGCTGGCTTTCATGCCTAAGGCTGGACTAGAACTCACCGTCTCCTGGTGATTGGCCCAAAGTCACCCAGCTGGCTTTCATGCCTAAGGCTGGACTAGAACTCACCGTCTCCCAGTTTCTAGCCGGGTGCCTGAACCACTAGACCAAACTGTCTCTCATTAGCTGTGATTTAGCAGAGATTTATGGAGACGGAATTCAGCCTGACACAGTGAGATACGAACAAAGTAGTGAGGTGGGTGAGGTGCAGAGAGAACAACTGGTTGAAAGCCATCCGGGGGGCTTCCATGCCTGGACATGGATTTGAACCCATGTCTCCCCACCCGCCAGGTCAACTGACTCTCCACTTGCACATGAGCACTATATTTCTTCAGATTTATCTCCTGTCTTTCGTTCAAGAGCTCCCAGCATATATACAGGTGGGCTCTCGATTTACAGCAATTCATTTAGTGTCCATTTGAAGTTGCAATGGCACTGAAAAAGTGACTTAACGACCTTTCTTTTCACATTTACGACCATTGCAGCATCCTGATCAAAATTCGGACGCTTGGCAACTGACTCCCATTTATGACGGTTGCCATGTCCCGGGATCACGCGATTTCCCCCTTTTGTGACCTTCTGACAAGCGAATCCATGGAGAAGCCGGATTCCCTTAACGATCGTGTGACTGATTTAACAACTGTGGCAAGAAAGGTGGCAAAATTGGCAAAACTCACTTAACTTGTTTTAGCAGTGGAAATTTGGGGCTCAGTTTTGGTCGTAAGTCGAGAACTATCTGTAAAGTCATTTTATTAGATCTACAGGAACCTTTTAACCGCAGCCACATGTCATCCATCAGACTGCTTTGTTGCAGCAAGTTATTTTAAAAGAAGACATGTTTTTTCGATCACGCTATAATAGCTCAGTTCTCTGCAGGTATATTTTGATGCTAGTAATTCTCAATTTAATTCATTACCCGGTTGTTAAGAGTCGACTTCCTCTTCTTTTTAGCTGCATACTGACATTCAGCGATGTTTAAATTGCAGAGACAGACGTAGGATTTACAGGTAATTAGAGCTAAATGTAATTGCGGTGGGCTTGATTACTTATTTTTAGCTACCCCTTTTTCCTTTTCCAATATACAGAAAACTTGCAATATCATGTGGTATTCATTAGCAACTTCCTGTCAACCTTATCCAGTCTTAAAAAGAGTAAAAAAAAAATTAAGTTGTGCCCGGTTAGGACTTGGGAAAAGAGACCACCAGGAGATCCCAGGATTATAAGCTACACTGGGAAGTCAGCAAGTTTCCCCTTCTGGACTATTTCATCTTCTGCACTATCGCTGAGTTGATTCCACTGGTGGGATTTTATTCTACCTCTGGGGTTTTCTGGTGATCTACCGAAATGCCCCTTTGCGTCCCCTTGTAGGTTTCTCCACCAACTTGGAGCTTCAATGTCAACCTTTCATGGGGGACGAGGTGGGCAGTGTTGCTTTGCAAAGGAGGAGGAAGGAGAGAAAGGGGAAGGGAGGGAGGGAGGGAGGGAGGAAGGAAGGAAGGAAGGAAGGAGGAGGAGGGAGGGAGGGAGGGAGAAAAGAATGAAGAAAGGAGGGAGGGAGGAAGGAAGGAAGGGGAAGGGAGGGAGAGAGGGAGGAAGGAAGGGAGGGATGGAGGAAGGGAGGAGGGAAGGGGAAGGGAGGGAAGGAAGTAAGAAGAGAAAGAGGGAAAGGAATGGAGAGAAAGAAGGAGGGAAGGAGCATGGGAGGGAGGGAGGAAACGAAGAGAGGAGGAAAGGAAGGCAGGAGAGAAAAAGGGAGGGAGGGAGGGAAGGAGGGAGGAAGGGAGGGAGGTTGAGACTTGACCCTTTGGAAGGAATAACCTCAACCATAAAGAGGCTCTGAAAAAGCCAAGACAGGTCATTTTGAGGTGGCCAATCAGGAGGACATGTTAAATTGGATAGGTAGGATAATTTTTTTTTCATGTGGGAGGCCCAGAAATGCTGCCACATTTTTTTAAAAAATCACCCTGACTGTCCACTTTAACAGGTCCCCGATTGGCCACCTCAAAATGACCTGTCTTGTCTTGTCTTTTTCAGAGCCTCTCTGTGGTTGAGGTTATTCCTTCCAAAGGGTCAAGTCTCAACCTACCTTCCTTCCTTCCTTCCTTCCTTCCTTCCTTCCTTCCTTCCTTCCTTCCTTCCTTCCTTCCTTTCCTTCCTTCTTTACTTAGCACAAAATGGGAGTTATCAGACCCCTACACCATCAGCCTGAAGGCCTGCCTACCAGCAAAGTTGGAAAAATAAACTAAAAGACAGCAAGGTAGCCCTCAGAACGTGTGGCTATCCCAAGTGGGCCTTCATCAAATCCCCCCAAAAAAAGACCCAGCAGGAGTCCCCCCCATAACAGACAAAGAAGAAAACAATAAACGAAGCAACGTTGTCATTCCATACGTTGCAGGAATACCGGAAAACTCAGGAGGATCTTCAGCCAACGCAACACACCTGCACACTTCAAACCCAAGGATACACGAAGGCAGAAGCTTGTCCACCCCAAGGACAAAACACCCAGGCACACACTGAGCAAGGTGATCTATGCAGTACAACGCAGTGAGCCACGTGCAGATCTGTACATTGGGGAAACAAAACAACCACCTCATAAACGCAGGGCACCACACGGGAGTAAAAACCCACCAGGACAAGAGTCAGCAGTCCATCTGCATTTGAAAGACAAAGGCCGCTCTTTCGAGGACAGCAAAGTCCACATTTTGGACAGAGAGGACCGCTGCTTTGAAAGAGGGGTCAAAGAAGCCATCTAGGTCAGGGGTCAGCAACCTGAAACAGTGAAAGAGCCACTCGGAACCGGTTCCCTCACAAAAGGAAAAACTGGGAGCCACAAAAAATGTGTGCACATGCACGTACATGCGCGCATGCGCAGAACAGGGTTTGACTGAAGAGTGGAGCTAAGGCGAGATATGCACCTACCCTGCATATTTGAATTGATTGGTTGAACTTTTTTAGTCCCACTTTTTTTTGGGGACTGCACATGGCAGAGGACTGGGAGCCGCATGCGGCTCCGGAGCCGCGGGTTGCAGACTTGTGATCTAGGTCAAAATTGAACAGCCTTCTCTCAACAGAGGAGGAGGGATACAACACCATCCATCTCCAGTCTACAACACAGTCCTTTTTGCAGTTCCAAGAAGGCTCCACACCCACTTGCAGCACTCAGGTGACCCTGAGGACACAGGTAAACCTCCAAGTGGCCTCAACAACTCTCTAAAAGAAGGCAAATGACCAGTTTTTCTGCAAGGAGTATAAATCCTTCCATTTCCCCACCATCCGGTCAACGCCGAAGAAGCTTCTTGGATGAGAAGCGAAACGTCTTCAAAGAAAAACAAGAAAGTCCAGTTGTCTCCTGAAAAAAAATCACCTTTGGGTCAACCCTGACCTGGAGGATGGAGAATCTTCGTAGGCTTCACAATAATGTTTACAGGTCATCTTTGACTTACCGCAGTTTGTTTAGTGACCATTGGAAGAGACAACAGCACCGCCAAAAGTGACTTGCGGCCATTTTCCACACGACCGTCCCAGCATCCCCCCAGGGTCACCTGATCCAAATTTGGGCGCTTGGCAACTGACTCATATTTAGAACGGCTGCAGTGTTCCCGGGGGGTCATGTGATCCCTCTTTGTGATCTTCTGACAAGCACAGTGGGGAAGCCAATTTCCCTCAACAACTGTCTCGCTAACTGATCTAGGGTTTCCTGCCTGAGCAGGGGGTTGGACTAGATGACCTCCAAGGTTCCTTCCAACTTTTTTTTATGATTACGATTATGACGATTATGAACGACGACTGAAGTGTTTGACTTAGCGACTGTGGCAAAAAAAAAAAAGGTTGTAGAATGGGGCAAAGCACAGAACTTCACAACCGTCTTTGGCGCCCAACTGTGGTCGTACTATCTGTACGTCATCCAACATTTTATAAAATTGGCCAACTTTCAATTCCACGGAAGTCACTGGTTCCTGGATTTTGGACTTTTTATTTTATTTATTTATTTATTTATTTATTTTATTTTTATTCCATTTATATCCCGCCCTTCTCCGAAGACTCAGGGCAGCTTACAAGCTTAGCAGTAGCCTTCATTCTATGTATATGCCTGCTTGTTAGGGCTTTCACCCCCCCAAGCGGCATTATTACAAAGTCAGCTTAATTGCCCCCAACAATCTGGGTCCTCATTTTACATACCTGGGAAGGATGGAAGGCTGAGTCAACCTTGAGCCTGGTGGGACTCGAACCTGCGCTAATTGCAGGCAGCTGGTGTTACTTAAGGAGGCATTAGCCCACTGCTCCACCAAGGCTCTTTTTCCAAAGCACCTGAAGGCAGGACAAGAATCAATGGGTGGAAACTAGTCAAGGAGGGAAAAAAAACTGGAATTAAGGAGAAACTTCCTAAGAGTGAGGAGAATTAACCAGTGGAACTGCTTGCCTCCAGAAGCGGTGAATACTCCAACACTGGAGGTTTTTAAGAAGAGACTGGACAGCCATTTGTCTGAAACGGTATAGGGTCTCCTGCTTGAGCAGGGGGCTGGACTAGAAGACCTCAAAGGTCCCTTCCAGTTCTATTCTTATTCTAAGTTGGTCCATTTTGAGTAAAGAGCCTTGGTGGAGCAGTGGGCTAATGCCTCCTTAAGTAACACCAGCTGCCTGCAATTAGTGCAGGTTCGAGTCCCACCAGGCTCAAGGTTGACTCAGCCTTCTATCCTTCCCAGGTAGGTAAAATGAGGACCCAGATTGTTGGGGGCAATTAAGCTGACTTTGTAATAATGCCGCTTGGGGGGGGGGGCGAAAGCCCTAATAAGCAGGCATATACATAGAATGAAGGCTATTGCTAAGCACACTGATTTGTGCTTTAAATTGTAAGCCGCCCTGAGTCTTCGGAGAAGGGCGGGATATAAATGGGATTAAAAAAAAATTGATTAAAAAAGGTTTGCCCCACAATGCACCCTTTTGCTGTTCTACAGCAACGAGAGTTTTAGTAGTAAAGGTAAAGGTAAAGGTTCCCCCGCACCTGCATGCTAGTCATTTCCTACTCTAGGGGCCGGTGCTCATCTCCGTTTCAAAGCCGAAGAGCCAGCGCTTGTCCGAGGACGTCTCCGTGGTCACGTGGCTGGCATGACTAGACGCCAAAGGCGCACGGAACGCCGTTACCTTCCCACCGTAGTGGTCCCTATTTTTCTACCTGCATTTTTACGTGCTTTCGAACTGCTAGGTTGGCAGAAGCTGGGACGAGTAACAGGCGCTCACTCTGTTACGCGGCACTCGGGATTCGACCCGCCAAACTGCCGACCTTCCGATCGACAAGCTCAGAGTCCTAACCCACTGAGCCACCACGACCCTTCTGTTTTAGTAGTATCTAGATGTAAATTCTTGCCTGTCGTTAATATTTCCCCCTTTTTCCTTATTTTTGCTTGCTTTTTATCCGGTTTTATTCTTTTTGAAGTTTGCTGAGGTTCAACAGATGACCATCAAGCTTTGCTGTTGCGAGCTGAACTGAACAGGTGGGTGTAATCTGGATCTGGATAAAAAGGTTGGCTAGGAGTGAGCTGGGGGCAAAGCAAACTGGAAGTTACACCCTGTATCTTTGCACAAAAGTTGCACCTGGAAGCCAAAGGACCTTGCAGCCAGGCCAGCTTAAACAGAACAGAATACAGAGCTGGAACGTCTTAGTAAGAATAGAATAGAATAGAATAGAATAGAATAGAATAGAATAGAATAGAATAGAATAGAATAGAATAGAATAGAATAGAATAGAATAGAATAGAATAGAAAATATAGAATAGAATAGAATAGAATAGGAAATATAGAATAGAATAGAATAGAATAGAATAGAATAGAATAGAATAGAATAGAATAGAATAGAATAGAATAGAATAGAATATATGGAGTGGAGTGGAGTGGAGTGGAGTGGAGTGGAGTGGAATAGAATAGAATAGAATAGAATAGAATAGAATAGAATAGAATAGAATAGAATAGAATAGAATAGAATAGAATAGAATAGAATAGAATAGAATATATGGAGTGGAGTGGAGTAGAATAGAATAGAATAGAATAGAATAGAATAGAATAGAATAGAATAGAATAGAATAGAATAGAATAGAATAGAATAGAATAGAATTTAGGAGTAGAATAGAACAGATATTGGAATATAGAATAGAATAGAATAGAATAGAATAGAATAGAATAGAATAGAATAGAATAGAATAGAATAGAATAGAATAGAATAGAATAGAATAGAATATATGGAGTGGAGTGGAGTGGAGTGGAATAGAATAGAATAGAATAGAATAGAATAGAATAGAATAGAATAGAATAGAATAGAATAGAATAGAATAGAATAGAATTTAGGAGTAGAATAGAACAGATATTGGAATATAGAATAGAATAGAATAGAATAGAATAGAATAGAATAGAATAGAATAGAATAGAATAGAATAGAATAGAATAGAATAGAATAGAATAGAATATATGGAGTGGAGTGGAGTGGAGTAGAATAGAATAGAATAGAATAGAATAGAATAGAATAGAATAGAATAGAATAGAATAGAATAGAATAGAAGAATAGAATTTAGGAGTAGAATAGAACAGATATTGGAATATAGAATAGAATAGAATAGAATAGAATAGAATAGAATAGAATAGAATAGAATAGAATAGAATAGAATAGAATAGAATAGAATAGAATATATGGAGTGGAGTGGAGTGGAGTGGAGTAGAATAGAATAGAATAGAATAGAATAGAATAGAATAGAATAGAATAGAATAGAATAGAATAGAATAGAATAGAATAGAATTTAGGAGTAGAATAGAACAGATATTGGAATATAGAATAGAATAGAATAGAATAGAATAGAATAGAATAGAATAGAATAGAATAGAATAGAATAGAACAGAATAGAATAGAATATATGGAATAGAGTGGAGTGGAGTGGAGTGGAGTGGAGTAGAATAGAATAGAATAGAATAGAATAGAATAGAATAGAATAGAATAGAATAGAATAGAATAGAATAGAATAGAATTTAGGAGTAGAATAGAACAGATATTGGAGAATAGAATAGAATAGAATAGAATAGAATAGAATAGAATAGAATAGAATAGAATAGAATAGAATAGCAGAGTTGGAAGGGAACTTGGAGGTCATCTAGTCCAACCCCCTACTCAGGCAGAAAAACCCTATGCCATTTCAGACAAATGGTTGTCCGATCTCTTCTTAAAAACTTCCAGTGTTGGAGCATTCACAAATTCTGCATTCCAGCTGAGGTGAGAGAATGTGGCAACTCCTACATCTATCCAAACAGCTGCGGGCCCGACCAGCTGAAGTTGCTGGAGGCTTTTCAAAAGGCCAGCCCCACAGAGAGAAGAGTTGCAATCCTCCAATTTAAAACATTAACAGGAAGCTGCAGAGCAATTGCCAATTTCTAGGCACCATCTGTCTTTCCCAAGAAAGACTTTTTAGCTCCACACAGGCTGCTTTTAAAGGCATTTTAAAAGGTTCAAAGACTGAACGTTTGCAGCCAAACGTTGCTTCCTTGCAAGGTTGGAAGAGTGGCAAATTATGCAAAGGTAGGATGGTTAAAAAAAAAAGTCTAAAAGAAACCAACCCAGACTGTTCTTTGGAAGGACAGACTCTAAAACTGAAGCTCAAATACTTTGGAGACCAAAAAAGACTCCTTGGAAAAAACCTGGATGTTGGGAAAGATGGAAGGCAAAAGAAGAAGGCAGAGAAAGAGACAGGTAGATATTGTCATCGGTCCAACCCATGTTATGCAAGCCAATGCAGTCTAGGTTGCATTAACAGAGGGATAGAATCAAGATCACGCAAAGTGTCAATACCATTTTATAAGGCCACACTTGGAACGCTGCATCCAGTTTTGGTCACCACGATGTGAAAAAGATGTTGAGACTCTGGAAAGAGTGCAGAGAAGAGCAACCAAGATGATCAGGGGACTGGAGGCTTAAACATGTAAGGAGCGGTTGCAGGAATTGGGTAAGAGCCTTGGTGGAGCAGTGGGCTAATGCCTCCTTAAGTAACACCAGCTGCCTGCAATTAGTGCAGGTTCGAGTCCCACCAGGCTCAAGGTTGACTCAGCCTTCCATCCTTCCCAGGTAGGTAAAATGACGACCCAGATTGTTGGGGGCAATTAAGCTGACTTTGTAAAAATGCCGCTTGGGGGTGTGTGTGAAAGCCCTAATAAGCAGGCATATACATAGAATGAAGGCTACTGCTAAGTTTGTAAGCCGCCCTGAGTCTTCGGAGAAGGGCGGGATATAAATGGGATTAAAATAAATAAATAAATAAATAAATGTCTAGTTTAATGAAGAGAAGGACGAGGGGGGACATGATAGCAGCATTCCAGTATCTCAGGGGCTGCCCCAAAGAAGAGGGAGTCAAGCTATCTTCCAAAGCCCCTAAAGGCAGGACAAGAAGCAATGGATGGAAACTCATCAAGGAGAGAAGCAACCTTAAAACTAAGGAGAAATTTCCCGACAGCGAGAACAATTAATCAGTGGAATAACTTGCCACAATAATTTGTGGAGGTTTAATAATAACAATTATTATTTGTTAAACTTGTATGCCCACCCGACTGAACAACTGTCTGCCTTGCAACAATCAAAGAAATGATAAGAAAGTGAATAAAACGTCAACGGTGGCCAATGTGATGAAGCAAGGAATCTAACTCCCCAGAGGCTTACTCAGTGAGTAAACTTCTGTGATGGATAAATGTACTGAGCGTCATGAAATATGTGATGGGTGGCTGAGTACATACAATCCATCTGAGCGCACAGGGGCGTGAAAATCCAATCACAGGCTAGGTGCAGCAACAATTATGCGCCCAAGATCAAGAGAAGATCAAAGGATGATTGATGAATAAAAATATTAAAAGCCAACCAAGTTGTCTCAGGCAGTGTCCTTGACCAAGAGAACTTCAAAGAGGGAGTCAAGCTATTCTCCAAAGCGCCTGAAGGCAGGAGGAGTAGCAACAGATGGAAACTAATCAAGAAGAGAAGCAACCTGGAATTAAGGAGAAACTTCTTGACAGAACAATTAATTAGTGGAACAACCTGCCTCCAAAAGTTCTGAATGCTCCAACACTGGGAGTTTGTAAAGAAGAGATTGGACAACCAGTTGCCTGAAATGGTACTGGTAGTCCTCAACTTATGCTCACAGCTGAGCACAAAATTTCTGTTGTTAAGTGAGTTTTGCCCCTACAACGGCACTGCAAAAAGTGACTTGTGACCATATTTCACACTTAACTACCGTGGTAGTATCCCCAGGGTCTCGTGACCAAAATCAGACGTTTGGCAAACTGACTCATACTTATGACCCTTGCAGGGGTCACGTGATCCCCTTTTACGACCTTCTAACAAGCAAAGTCCAGGGGGGAAGCCGGATTCACTTCAGAACCGGGTTGCTAATTTCACAGCTGCCATGATTCACTTAACCGCTGTGACAAGAAAAGTCGTAAAATGGGGCAAAACTCACTTAACAACCATCTCGCTTTGCAACAGAAACTTGGCGCTCAATTGTGGTCGTAAACTGAGGACTACCTGTATCGTGTACCGTTGTCGTTGGGAGGGGGGAGGTCGTACCCCTGAAACAAACATCTTGAGGTGGAAAGGGGAAGGGTTTCTATGCTTTCCCCCCTCCCCAGATGAGCAGTGATGCCCGAAACCTCTCTGCATGTCACTCCCATGTCTTCCGAATGACATCCGTTCTCTTGCCACGGGCTCACAAAGAGAGAGAGAGAGAGAGAGAGAGAGAGAGAGAGAGAGAGAGAGACATGTGGTTTGATTCAAAGCCCATTATCAAAATTGCATTAAACCTCACTGTGGGCATCCTTAATTAAGGCCGAGCAGCTTCTCCTTCCGTGGTGCACACATGTTCCTAACTGAGCTGGAAAGAAAGAAAGAAAGAAAGAAAGAAAGAAAGAAAGAAAGAAAGAAAGAAAGAAAGAAAGAAAGAAAGAAAGAAGAAGAAGAAAGAAAAGAAAGAGAGAGAGAGAGAGAAAGAAAGAAAGAAAGAAAGAAAAAGAAAAGAAAGAGAGAGAGAGAGAGAGAGAGAAAGAAAGAAAGAAAGAAAGAAAGAAAGAAGAAAGAAAGAAAGAAAGAAAGAAAGAAAGAAAGAAAGAAAGAGCAATAGCACTTATATACCGCTTCATAGTGCTTTTACAGCCCTCTCTAAGCGGTTTACAGAGTCAGCCTATTTGCACCCAACAGTCTGGATCCTCACTTTACCAAACCTGAAGGAAGGAAGGAAGGAAGGAAGGAAGGAAGGAAGGAAGGAAGGAAGGAAGGAAAGAAAGAAGGAAAGAAAGAAAGAAAGAAAGAAGGAAAGAAAGGAAAAAAGAAAGAAAGAAAGAAAGAAAGAAAGAAAGAAAGAAAGAGCAATAGCACTTATATACCGCTTCACAGTGCTTTACAGCCCTGTCTCTAAGCAGTTTACAGAGTCAGCCTATTTGCCCCCAACAGTCTGGATCCTCACTTTACCAAACCGGAAGGAAGGAAGGAAGGAAGGAAGGAAGGAAGGAAGGAAGGAAGGAAGGAAAGAAAGAAAGAAAGGAAGGAAGGAAGGAAGGAAGGAAGGAAGGAAGGAAGAAGGAAAGAAAGAAAGGAAAGAGAAAGGAAGAAAGGAAGGAAAGGAAAGGAAAGGGAAGGGAAGGGAAGGAAAGGGAAGGAGAGGAGAGGAAGAATCACCCTGTATCCCAATCGCTTTATTCCTTCCTCCTTTCGCAGAGCTGGCACAACAGACCAGGTTCGACACTGTGCTGTTACGCCATTTATTCGTTCTCAAAATTTTATTCCTTCTTTCTCGGGAACCCTTCCCCAAAGGCCAAAAAACGTACCAACAAGAAATGCCGTTTCGCTTGCATCACACGGCTGAGACAAAACAGACACCCAGGAAAGACGCTCCGGGGAGGGGGAAAAAAAAAAAAGGCCTTGCAAGAAACACTGTGGATTGTGCTTTTTTCAATCAACCCAGGAAGTGATATTTATAGCTCGGGAAAAGACTCCCTCCGACTGCCATTAAGAGGTGAACATCAAAGGACCGATTTTGAGAAAATGGGGACATCATTCTGCTGTATCTCAAGCCTGATTCTGCCGTCCTCAGCCTTACCCACACTGGGAACAATAAATCCGTGGAATGGCTTTGCTACCAGAAGTTTAATAACAGATTGGACAGCTCTTTATTTGAAATGGTCTAAGGCAGGGGTCTGCAACCTTGACAACTTTACCTCCCGTTGATAGAGCACGCAATCTAGGCGTCCTCCTAGATTCACGACTCAGTTTTGAAGATCATATTGGAGTCGTAGCTAGGGGGGCATTTGCCCAGATTCGCCTAATATACCAATTGCGCCCATTTCTGGACCGAAATGCTCTATGTACAGTCACCCACGCACTCGCTACCTCCCGTATAGATTACTGTAATGCTCTCTACATGGGGCTGCCCTTGAAAACCACCCGGAGGCTTCAGCTGGTGCAGAATGCGGCTGCACGGGTAGTGATGGGAGCACCTCGATACTCCCATATTACACCCCTCCTGCGTGAGCTGCATTGGCTACCGGTTGCCCTCCGGGTGAGATTTAAGGTGCTGGTACTTACCTTTAAAGCCCTACATGGCTTAGGCCCGGGATACTTGCAGGACCATCTGCTACCGGGAACGAATTCCCATCGCCCAGTGCGCTCACACAGAGAAGGCCTCCTCAGGGTACCGTCGGCTAGACAATGTCGGCTGGCGACCCCCAGGGGAAGGGCCTTCTCTGTGGGAGCGCCAGCCCTGTGGAATCAGCTCCCCCCTGAGCTTCGGATGGCCCAAGATCTCCAGTCCTTTCGCCGCGGCCTCAAAACACTCCTTTTGCACCTGGCTGACCTGGACTGACGACAGGGATTTTAATTATGTTTACAATTTTTAATTTATTTTTATTTTTTAATTTATTGCACAGATGACTTTAATGTTATTTTTATCTTAATTTCTGTACTTATTATATGTTATTGTTGTTAGCCGCCCTGAGTCCTTCGGGAGATAGGGCGGGATATAAATCCCATTAATAAATAAATAAATAAAATAAACTTTAAGACTTGGGGACTTCAGTTCCCAGAATTCCTCAGCCAGCTATGCTGGCTGAGGAATTCTGGGAACTGAAGTCCCCAAGTCTTAAAGTTGTCAAGGTTGCAGACCCCTGTGTTAGGTCTCCTGCTTGGGCAGGAGGTTGGACTAGAAGACCTCCAAGGTCCCTTCCAACTCTCTGTTATTCTCCAAAGCCCCTGAAGGCAGGACAAGAAGCAATGAATGGAAACTGATCAAAGAGAAAAGCAACCTGGAATTAAGGAGAAACCTCCTAACAGTGAGGACAATTAACCAGTGGAACAGCTTGCCTCCAGAAATCGTGGGCGCTCCATCACTGGAGGTTTTTAAGAAGAGACTAGACAGCCGTTTGTCTGAAATGGTACTATAGGGGGTTGGACTAGAAGACCTCCGAGGTCCCTTCCGTTATTCCACCATTCTGTTAACCACAAGGTAAAGGGGGGACAATGTGAGGCAAAAACGGCTCTTGCAAAACAGAACTGGCTTACTTCATTTCTGCCGGGGAGAATAAACGGATGCTCCTCAAGTCTCCTCCAGCCACGTAGCCCTCAACGTACAGCCAGAATTGAGCCCAACGTTTTCGTTGCTAAGCGAGACAGTGGTGAAGTGAGCGTTGCCCCCATTTTACAACTGTTCTTGTTAAGGGAGTCGCTGCAGTTATTAAGTGAATTGCGCAGTTGTTAAAAGCGCATCGGGCTTCCCCGTTGACTTGGCTGGTCAGAAAGTCGCAAAAGGGGATCAGGTGAATTCGGGACACTGCAACTGTCATGAATACCGGCCTGTTTCCAAGCATCCAAACTTTGATCATGTGACCATAAGGATGTTGCAACTGTCATAAGTCCCTATTTTGCCCCCAGTGGCGTTGCAAATTTGAACGGTGACTAAATGAAAGGTCGGAACTCAAGGACTTGCCTGTACTGAGCCTGACCACCTGCAAAGGGTTAGTCACTTCGGACCTGATTTTCCGAAGCACCCCGATTCCTTTGCTCTGTTACTCGGATCAAAGCATTCAGGGCCAGGAAGCGTCTTCAGGAACGGCCGATTTTTGCTTTGCAAACCCAAGTTTTGGCCCTTGCTGCAGGATTCCGAAACTCGGGATGGTTTGACGGCTTCTTTCGGCCAGCTGAGGAAAATCATGTTGCGAAGTGGATGCGTTTTCCACCTGGCTGCCCACGCCCTTTCTGGGTCATCTCTATCAGGCTGACAAGCTATCATAACGCTTCCCGGCTCCAGCAAAATGACGGCTTGTTATTTCAAAAGAGAAAAAGCCATTTTCACGCCTGCTCGGCAGAGTGAGAAGGAGAACGGCGGAAAAATGAAACACAAGAGAAGACAAAGATAATTGTCTCTTGGTGCAAAACGCTGCTGGGGGGGGCGGGGTGGGGGGGAGAAATTACCTACAGATGGGTCCTCGGCTTACGACCGCAATTGGGTCCAGAATTTGCAGTTGCGGAGTAAATTGCGCCCACTTTTACGAACGTTTTGCTACGATTGTTAAGTGAATTGCTGCAGGGTTTTTTTATATAGTATTGTATTAATTTTCTGTTATTACAATTCATTAGTCCTTAATGAACAACGTGTTGTCTAGGTTGATTTGTTTTGCTTATTAGTAATGCAAGTTAAATTCTTACTCTCTATCCTGCTTTTCCAGCCATTGATAAAATAAGTTCCATGTTTGAAAATATTCTGTATCTAGATGACCTTCAAGGTCCCTTCCAACCACCTCCTCCTCCTCCTCCTCCTCCTCCTCCTCCTCCTCCTCCTCCTCCTCCTTCTTCTTCTTCCTCCTCCTCTTCTTCTTCCCATCATCATCATCATCATCATTTGTCCATTTCAGCACAGTTCAGTATTTTATTGATTATCTCTTCGTCCAATGGTGTTTCTTCATTTTTCCAGTGCTGAGCAAATACCATCCTCACTGCTGTTAATACACGTAATGTTAAATATACTTTGCTTATCAATTTTTTTCTGGAATTATACCTACCGTTAATAAAAAAAGTTCAGGTTTAAAGTCTACGGATTGCTGCAGTCGTGAAGGGAATCTGGCTTCCTCACTGACTTTGCTTGTCACAAAAGGGGATGACTTGACTCCGGGACACTGCAGCCGTCATAAATAGGAACCGGTGGCCCAGCACCCAAACCTTTGATCTTGGGACTGCTGCAATGGTTGTGTGAAAACCAGCCACTTTTTCCAAGGCTGTGGGAAGCCCTATATGGTCACTAAATGAAAGTTTGTAAATCGAGGATCCCCTGTACTTCTCCCTCTTTCAGATATGTCGGAAATCAGTTCTGCGAGGATTACAGTTAGTCCTTGAGTTATGACAAAATTGAGCCTTGCAAGTGGGATCATGACGGCTGTAAAGTGGATCTCCATGTGACTGGACCTGATTTTATTTTATTTTATTGCAGTGGTCATTAAGTGAATATAGTGGTCACAAAGTGACCCCATTGTTAGCTATGGGGTGCTTTAAGCTGGAGACTAAGATCAGACGTAAAACCAGTTTCCTGCAAAAACGTTGTGAATTGGGATTGTGCGGCATAAATATGGGCCACTTTCTAACTGTGAAACTGGGATTGTAAATAGCTTTCAGGGCCGTCGTAAGTTTGAATGGCTGCTAAGCAGCTAATTGTTAAGTCGAGGACCACCTGTATCTGTCCTAAAGAAAGTCAGTGTCAATGCTGCAAACACTGACAGTCAGAAGTCGTTCTTTCTCCATTTTTCTTACACTTTTGTTTTCTCTTTTCCACACATTTAATCTTTTTCTGCCCGCAGTCAGGAGTTCGATCCTGACCTGCTCAAGGTTGACTCAGCCTTCCATCCTTCCATGGTCACTAAAATGAGGACACGGATTGTTGGGGTGTGTGTGACATGCTGACTCTGTAAACTGCTTAGGAAGGGCTGTAAAACACTATAAAGGGGTATACAGGTAGTCCTCGACTTACGACCACAATGGAGCCCAAATTTTCGGTTGCTAAGCGAGACATTTGCTAAGTGAGTTTTGCCCCATTTTACGACCTTTCTTTCTTTCCTCTATCCAGCTAAGGTCTTGGCTCTGTTGACCATTGGAGTTACATACACGGGCAGTCCTCGAGTTATGACTGTAATTGCGCCAGCCAATTACATTCGGAAGTTGCGATGGTCATAAAGCAGACCATCACAGAACTGGACCTGATTTTACAACTGTTTTTCTGGCAGTCATTAAGCGAATCACTGCAGTTGTTAAGTTAGTAACATGGTTGTTAAGCGAATCTGGCTTCCCACTTGACTTTGCTTGCCAGAAAGTCGCAAAAGGGGATCATGTGACCCCCGGGACGTTGCGACCGTCACAAATACGAGTCCGTTGTCAAGCGTCCGAATTTTGATCACATGACCCTAGGGATGCTGCAACGGTCACAACTGTGAAAAACGGTCCTAAATCCCTTTTTTTTCCACTGCCGTTGAAACTAAACGAACCGTTGTAAGTTGAGGTCGGCCTGTATAAGCTTGCTATTGTTTTTTTTTCCTTTCCTGTTTTCCTTTTTTTCAATTTTTCTTCGTTTTACCAAAAATAAAAATAAAAATCAAGTTGTAAAATAGGATTCTCTGTTCGAGGATCAAGCCCGCTGGAAAGATAAAAGTTTTCTGCAACCCGATGCGCCTCCTGCGTTCAAATCAGCTTCTTTACCCATTTAAGCCAAGGTCAAAAATCTACTAGTTTTCAAGCGGAGCCAAAACTGCTGCTCTTCGATGCACCGGGCCTCATTAAGAAGCGTTCTGCTGACGTGCCCAACGCAATGAAGCCAATGAAGCGTAGTTGGGTGTTGATTTTCAGCCCCCTGTGACAATCACCCAGCTGTGTGTCGCTCCATGGCCGTCCCGGAGCAGCAGCCGTTTATCCTTGCGGAAAAAGGCAGGTCGGTTTGTGTTTTTTTAGCTGCAAATGCAGCGGGGGGGTGTGGGGGGGGAGATTGAAGGATTGATCTGCCTTTGCATTTCTTCTCTCCAGGAGGACATTTAAGGACAAGGAGTCTTTCCTTCTCCAAAGCCTCCTTAAGTAACACCAGCTGCCTGCAATTAGTGCAGGTTCGAGTCCCACCAGGCTCAAGGTTGACTCAGCCTTCCATCCTTCCCAGGTAGGTAAAATGAGGACCCCTATTGTTGGGGGCAATAAGCTGACTTTGTAATAATGCCGCTTGGGGTGTGTGTGAAAGCCCTAATAAGCAGGCATATACATAGAATGAAGGCTACTGCTAAGCTTGTAAGCCGCCCTGAGTCTTCGGAGAAGGGCGGGATATAAATGGAATTAAAATAAAAAATAAATAAATAATGGGCTAATGCAGGGGTCTTCAAACTCGGCCCTTTTATGACTTATGGACTTCAACTCCCAGAATTCCTCAGCCAGCATGCCTGGCTGAGGAATTCTGGGAGTTGAAGTCCATGAGTCATAAAAGGGCTGAGTTTGAAGACCCCTGAGCTAATGGGCAGCTAGACTTAAAACAGCGACACAACTAACTGGGCACACACGTTCAACGGGGGGGGGCTACCTGTATTCCTTTGAACCCCCTTCCCTTACTCCACCCCCTTTGAACGTGCGCTATGCTGGATTTACAACCGTTCGCTTACTGACCGTCCCAAGGTATGATGGTCCCGGAAAAAGGGCGTTATGACCGTTTTTCACACTTAGGACCTTTGCAGCACCCCCCGTGGTCACGCGATCAAAATTCAGATGCTTGGCAACCGGCTCGTACTCATGACGGTTGCCGTGTCCCTAGCCTAGGGGGGTCACGTGATCCCTTTTTGCAAACTCCTGACAAAATCCACGGGGAAGCCAGGTTGACCTAACCAGCACGTGACCGACTTAACAACTGCAGCCATTTACTGAACCACCGTGGCATGAAAAGTCGTAAAACGGGGCGAAACTCACTTAAGCCAAGGTTGTGCTGAGCGATGAAAATTTTGCGCTCCGTTGCTGTCGTGCGCTGAGAGCAACGGCGGTGGCCTTGACATCCTCACGGCGCATCGGGGTAAATCGTTACATTGTTTTGTCTGTTCAGCTAAGTCTCGGCTCGGTTGACCACCGGAGTTACACGTATCCGGGCAATCTTCGAGTTACGACCGCAATTGCGCCTGCCAATGACATTCGGAAGTTGCGATGGTTGTAAAGCAGACCATCCCATAACTGGACTCTGACTTTACCACTGTTTTTTTTTGTGGCAGTCGTTCCGGGAATGCCGTTATTAAGCGAATGCTCTAGCCATTAAGCAAGCCCATTGTTTGCTACGGAGCGCTTCTTTTTTTTAGGAAAGCGGAAGGAAATGCGGGTTTTCGGGAAATTGTTTGGGCCCAAACTGGAAGTAAATGTTGATTTTTGGCAAAAACCGATGTAAAATGACTACGAGATGCTGCAAATGGCGATGATGATGTGGCAGTGCCTGGAGACAGCAGAATAGACGAGAAAGAACTGGAGAAGATAACAAAATACAAAGACCTACAAATAGAAATAGAAAGACTGTGGCGAAGGCAAGCAAGGGTAGTGCCAATAGGAATAGGCGCCTTGGGTGCAATCCCAAAACAGCTGGAGCACCACTTGAACACCATCATCGGCATTGACAAATTCGCCATTAGTCAATTGCAAAAGGCGGCCTTGCTAGGAACTGCTTCCATCCTGCGACAATATCTATAATACCATCAAACATCCACATCTGCCTTGGTGAGGACTCGATAGGTAGACAAAAATGCCAAATCCAATCTGAACATCTGGCTGACTGTGCGATGATCAATAATAATAATAATAATAATAATAATAATAATAATAATAATAATAATAATAGTTGGAAGGGACCTTGGAGGTCATCTAGTCTGACCCCCTGCTCAGGCAGGAAACCCTGTACCATTTCAGACAAATGGCTGTCCAGTCTCTTCTTAAAAACTTCCAGTGTTGGAGCATTCACAGCTTCTGGAGGCAGGTGGTTCCACTGGTTAATTGTTCTCACTGTCAATAAATGCACCCAGAGGCCATTGGTCAGAACATAAGTTGTAACTCAAGGACTACCGAGGCCCATCAAACTGTAAAGCTAGGTTGTTAAGTGAATCCAGCTTCCCCATGGACTTTGCTCGTCAGAAGGTCGCAAAAGTTGGTCACGTGATCCCGGGTTATTGCAACCGTCATAAATATGAGTCAGTTGCCAAGAGTCCAAATTTCGGTCGCGTGACCATGGGGACGGTGCAACGGTCGTAAGTGTGAAAAATGGTCATAAGTCCCTTTTTTCAGTGTTATTGTAATTTTGAGTCATCTCTCAATGAAAGGTTGTAAATCAAGGACTACCTGTAGTTTGGCCAAGGATTTTGCATTTTTAAGTTTGTTTTTTATTTGGCTAAAGGACAGGCCATATGTTTCCAGGTTGTAAAGTGACAATAAGGACAACAGGAGAGCAATTTGGATTTCATTCCTTTCCTGATTAAAAGCTTCCCCATTTCCCAAAGATGCTATTTGCTCCCTTTCACTGAATTTTAATTGCACAATTAACTGTACACCAGGGTAGAGACTGCTGGTACTTGTGGGCATCAAGAATATCTATCATACTGTAATTCTAATTTTTAAGGTCTGCTTTTCTCTTCCCCAGCATGCATCAGCATCTCAATCCTGGTGGTTATTTCCCCCCCACTCCTAAAAAAAAAAATCCCGCGGATTTTTTTAAAAAATCCCCAAAGTTCCTATTTCCACAGACCCTTCCCCCCCCACCAATGCAATTTTTAAAAGGAAAAAACAACCTAAAAATTATCTTACATGATGAGATACGATTAGAATCCGTCGAGGCACAGCTGATATTTTCCTACGTTCCTGCTTTTTCTTTTTTTTTTTTTCCAAAACATGTTTCTGGGCTGCTACTTGGCAGATATTTATATTATTGCTCCTAAAGAGCAAGCCAACTGCAGGAAGTCAGGAGGGGAAAACATGGCTTGTTTTGCATCCTCTGTTTAATTATGCTACAGTTGTTGTTTTTTTAACTTCGCTCCACTCCGGTTCCTCCTGAATTCTTCTGCCTACCGCACAGAGCGTCAGATTAAGAAGTGCATTGTTTCACAGGTTAAAGAAACCCAGGATATGATCTCGGGTTTAACATCTGCATTTGAATCCTTTCCCCCCCCCCACTCCAGAGCTAAATCCTCCCACTCAAGTGACCAGCTGCTTGCACAAAAGGAAGGGCCTAAAACTCTGCATCTGTACAACATCTGGAATGGATGCATGCCCCTTGTCAGCCACAGCATTTTGTTATCAACAGCTTCCAAGCTGGTGCTTCCACTTTACACTGCGAACCATTGACAGCCCCTTTCTGAAACCCATGAGGACAAAAATGCACCCGGAGCCAGAGAAAACATTTCATTGGTTTGACTTTCGGGGCAACGTAATTGAATGCAAATCCACTGCAGGTAGCTGCTAAGATATGAGCCACTGAGACTTTGCTGTTTAGAAGAGTGGAGTGGAGTGGAGTAGAGTAGAGTAGAGTAGAGTAGAGTAGAGTAGAGTAGAGTGTAGAGTAGAGTAGAGTAGAGTAGAGTAGAGTAGAGTAGAGTAGAGTAGAGTAGAAATAAGACTAGACTGGATTATAGAATAGAATAGAATAGAATAGAATAGAATAGAATAGAATAGAATAGAATAGAATGGAATGGAATGGAATGGAATGGAATGGAATAGAATAGAATAGAATAGAATAGAATAGAATAGAATAGAATAGAATAGAATAGAATAGAATAGAATAGAATAGAATAGAATAGAATAGACCGTCGTAATAAAATGGAAGGGACCTTTGAGGTCTTCTAGTCCAACCCCGTGCTCAGGCAGAAGACCTTATACCATTTCAGGCAAATGGCTGTCCAATCTCTTCTTGAAAACGTCCAGTGTTGGAACATTCACCACTTCTGGAGGCAGGTTGTTCCACTGGTTAATTGTTCCGTCAGGAAATTGGCTATTGTGAGAAGCGGAAACCTTGAATCAGGCCTGTTGATTCACAAAGAGGGCTCAGTGGAGGTAATAGACAGACTAAAGATAAGGGGGTAAAATGAATTACATTTGTCTGACAGGATGAAAACCCAAGGAAGTCAGTATTCTAGTCCATGGCTTTTCAACCTTTTTACCCGTTGTACCACTTTTAGGATATGGCAACACCCGAGTACCACCAGTCACCTAGCAAGGGGTCAAAAATTTGATGACCAAAAAAAAAGAAAGAAAAAAGTGATGAAGTACAGGTAGTCCTTGACTTACAACAGTTCGCTTAGTGACTGTTCGAAGTTACAATGGCCCTGAAAAAAGTGCCCCCCAAACCACAGCCAAGCAAGACGTCTGCCTGCCTGCCCGGCGGCGCTCGTCCTCCTGTCCGAGGTTTTCATTGTTGTGAGCATTTCTGTTGAGGATTGGCAGCCGGGGTGGGGGGGGGTGTTTGGTTTTTATTTCCCCCCCCCGGTCTGCTGGGTGGTTGCAGCAGGTTTTGGTCACTTCCTGTGACCCTTAGACACTGTGACCGTCATAAATATGAATCAGTTGCCAAGCATCTGAAGGTAAATCACGAGACCCTGGAGATGCTGTAACATTCCAGCTGATCGGCGCTTCTTCTGGGCTCAGAAGCGCCAGGATCAGTGCCGAACTCCAGCTGGAGCCTGGCACTAATCCTGGCGCTTCTGCTGAGTCCTGACAGCCCTGCAGCTCCAGCCGTCTCTCGCTCAGGCTTGCGTGGTGCTGCCCCCGGTTCAGCTCATTCCCCTCCCCCGCTACCACTTTTCTAGGATGGCTGCGTACCACCTGCCAGGTGCCAACGTACCACAGGTGGTACCCGTACCACTGGTTGAAAAGGCCTTGCTTAAGGGATAAGCTCTGCAGGATCATGAGCAGCCACTTAATTGGTCCATCATACGTTCGAATGGCCACTAAGTGATTGGTTGTAAGTTGAGGATTACGTGTATATTTGCCATCTTGAGTTACTTATAAAGCAAGAATGGCAAGATAAAAATCTGATCGATCCATGAAATAAAAATACAACACAACCCAGCTCCAGGGGTTGTGACCTGCACAACTGAGGACAACTGTTACTCATTCGTGTCTTTAGGCAAATATTTACCATTGGTCTCTGCAAACGGGCTAATATGTTGAGCTACTATGTTAAGCAGGAAAAAAAATATCAGCGGGGAAATTTAAATATTGTGGTTGCCCGCCCGACCAAGTTGTCTCTCTCAGATTCTAAAGCAGAAAAACAGATTCAGCTGTGTGTGTTGCTTATTTCAGAAAGCCCACTCACGCAAACATCTGACACTTTAATTTTGGGTGGTGGCCAAAACAAAGCCCCTCTCCAATTCATATAAATCCATAGTTGACAAAATATTTACACAACAGTCGGTCAAGCTTTTTCAACACACAGGGAATGGTAACTAAGGGACTGGAGGTGCTACAAAACATTTTCCTCCTCCTCCTCCTCCTCCTCCTCCTCCTCCTCCTCCTCCTCCTCCTCCTCCTCCTCCTCCTTTGTTAAAAATATATTTAAAACATTCAGAGTTATCTGTCCGTATTCTGGTCAGACAACCTGAATCTTTCTTGAAGTCTTAGCCAAGTTTTAAGCCAGCCCCCAGAACAGATCCATCCCCCTTATTTACCTAAAGAATATCACCCCTTTGGGGGCTGATCAGGTCTTATCTGTAACTGATCCTTTCTGGAAATACTCCAAATTACAGAAAATAATTGTGGCTTATCACCTGAGTGTCCATTGCTAAGCAAGATAGTCATTAAATGAGTCACACTTGATTTTAGAAACTTTTCCCCCCATTGGCTCCTAAGCTAATCGCTGCAGTTGTTAACTGAATCGTGCAGTCATTATTCTGTTATTCTGATTTAAGGGATTCACATTAAGTGATTTGCGTCCGATTTCCTGGCTTTCTTTGCCACCGTTGTTAAGCCCTGCAGTTGTTAACGGAATCGTGCAGTCATTATTCTGTTATTAAATTTTATTTATTTATTTTAATTCCATTTATATCCCGCCCTTCTCCGAAGACTCAGGGTGGCTTACAAGCTTAGCAGTAGCCTTCATTCTATGCATATGCCTGCTTGTTAGGGCTTTCACACACACCCCAAGCGGCATTATTACAAAGTCAGCTTAATTGCCCCCATTAAGTGACTTGCATCTGATTTGATGACTTTTTTTTAACCACCGTTGTTAAGTGAATCATGTGGTCATTAAGCAAACCCAGCTTCCCTCTATTGACTTGTGCTTGTCTGACACCAGCTGGGAAGGTTGCAAATGGCGGTTATGTGACTCTGGCACGTTGCAACTGTTGTAAATACGTGTCGGTTGCCAAACACCCAAATTTTGATGCCATGACTGTGGGGATTCCGCAAACCGTCGTAAGCGCGAGGACCTGCCACTTTTTTCAGCATCGCTGTATCTTCAAACAGTCACTAAATGAATGGTTGTAAGTCGAGGTCAACCTGTGCTTGTGAGATACATGGCAACTAACTGGTCTTCAACTCCTTCCCTCAAGATGACGCTATGGGGCACTGCACAAGACCCAGAGACAGTTTTCCCCCCCCACTCTGCTAAACAACTTAATTCCCACCACACTGTCTTGTGCCTCTGGGATGTCAAACCACGTAGTAGGCCTTTATTACTATTATCCTTCTCGTCTCTCCTATTACCTTTTCCTTTAGCATCCACTTTGTTGTTTGTATCTTAAGATTTATGTCGATTGCTTTTATTTAGTATCCCATGACGATCACTGAGTGTTGTATCTTAAGGTTTATGATGATATGTATTTTATGATTTCTCACTTGTTGCTTGCATGTACAATCAGTGCTTATGCAGCGGAGACAAATTCCTTGTGTGTCCAATCACACTTGGCCAATAAAAAAATTGTACTCTACTCTACGCTACTCTACTCTCTATTCTACTCTCTATTCTACACTCTAATTCTATTCTATTCTATTCTATTCTGTATTTCTATTCTATTCTATTCTGTATTTCTATTCTATTCTATTCTGTATTTCTATTCTATTCTGTATTATTCTATTCTATTCTATTCTATTCTATTCTATTCTATTCTATTCTATTCTATTCTATTCTATATATTCTATTCTATTCTATTCTATTCTATTCTGTATTTCTATTCTATTCTATTCTGTATTTCTATTCTATTCTATTCTGTATTTCTATTCTATTCTATTCTATTCTATTCTATTCTATTCTATTCTATTCTATTCTATTCTATTCTATTCTATTCTATTCTATTCTATTCTATTCTATTCTATTCCATTCCATTCCATTCCATTCCATTCCATTCCATTCCATTCCATTCCATTGCGTTCTATTCTATCTTCCCATCCCATCCCATCCCATCTTTCTATTCTGTTCTGTTCTTCTCCCCCCACCCCCACTCTAAACCACAGTCTCTCAACTAGTTGAGTGGCCAAGCTTGAGAAACTTGCTCTAAGCTAAGACTGTAAAAAGGGGGGATTTTTTACATTCTTGAGATAACATTAGCCTGTCCTTCCCCAAATGATCCTCCCGATGTTTGGAAGACTTCAAATCCCACAGCTGGGAACTCAGGGTGTGGAAATCCACATATCTGAAGGATGAGCCTCCCTTTCAACCATTTGCACCACTGTGCAATTTTACACGACCGCCTGCACGCCTCCCTAAGTCCAGCACATAGCTGGAGTTGGTCATTTGCTTGCAAGGCAGTTGGCTAACCGCTCATTGGGGAATTCAACAGCATATGTTTCTCAACCTTGTTAGGTTGAAGATGGGTGGACTTCAACTTGGAGGATTCCCCAGCCAGCTTGGCTGGCTGGGGAATCCTCCAAGTTGAAGTCCACCCATCTTCAACCTAACAAGGTTGAAAACATTGCTGTAGGCTGCCAAATTTGCCCCAATCCTGCAAAGACCTTTTGGGTTCTTCCATCTTTACTTTCAAAGCTCTGACAGAACTAAAATTGAAAAAAATATAAGCCAGAGGGGGGAAAAAGCCATTATTTTATTTCTTCTCTTTCCCTTTCCACAACCTGTTCTCAGGGGTAGGCAACCTCAGCTCTTTTATGACTCATGGACTTCAACTCCCAGAATTCCTCAGCTGACTGAGGAATTCTGGGAGTTGAAGTCCATGAGTCATAAAAGAGCCGAGGTTGCCTATGCCTGCCCTAGACCAGGGGTGAATTCCTCAGCTGGAATTCAGGGAGTTGAAGTCCACAGGTCTTAAAAGTTGCTAAGGTTGGACGCTCCTGGCCTAGATCGTCTTTTGATGAGGCAAAGTAAGACCACCTTTTCAGTATTTGCAAAATACAGACCCCCTCTTCCAACTAACAATCCCCAAAGCAGGCACACAAACACAACAAAGCCACATTTTGAACACAGCCCTGCCTTGCTAGTTTCCGGTTGCTGATTTTTCTCCCATCTATTCAGTGGGTTAGGACGCTGAGCTTGTCGATCAGAAGGTCGGCAGTTTGGCGGGTCGAATCCCGAGTGCCGCGTAGCAGAGTGAGCGCCTGTTACGCGTCCCAGCTTCTGCCAACCTAGCAGTTCGAAAGCACGTAAAAATGCAAGTAGAAAAATAGGGACCACTCCGGTGGGAAGGTAACAGCGTTCCGTGCGCCTTTGGCGTCTAGTCATGCCGGCCACATGACCACGGAGACATCCTCGGACAAGCGCTGGCTCTTCGGCTTTGAAACGGAGATGAGCACCGGCCCCTAGAGTCGGAAACGACTAGCATGCATGTGCGGGAGAACCTTTATCTTTACGTTTTATTCTTTTTACAAAACAGCCTTTTCCATCTTCAGAAATGATAAGCACGAAGGAGAACGCTATCCAAATAGAAACTTAACGTGTTTTAAGTTTGTTTTGTGGCTGCCACACCTTTGGGGCAAAAGGGCTTGATAAAATTGAAAAAGAGCGAGATAAGGAAGAGATGGAAAGATAAAAGAGGAGGGGTGTGTGTGTGTGTGTGTGTGTAAGAAAGATAGAAAATCTTTTCTGCAAAATACTTTGCAACTAAAGTACGGGGTGGGGGTGGCGGGTGGGAAACACATTTGTCTGTCTGGAAACACCTGGATAAGAATGGGACTTCTGTATAACAAACATTGTACCAATATTTGAGGGGCTGCCCCAAAGAAGAGAGGGGTCAAGCTATTCTCCAAAGTGCCTGAAGGCAGGACAAGAAGCAACGGATGGAAACTAATCAAGGAGAGAAGCAACCTAGAACTAAGTGGAAATTTCCTGACAATGAGAACAATTAATCAGTGGAACAACTTGCCACCAGAAGTTGTGGGTTATGACCTTCACAGGTCTGCAAAGCAAAGGAAGATTGGAGTAAGACAGGGGTCTTCAAACTTGGCCCTTTTATGACTTGTGGACTTCAACTCCCAGAATTCCTCAGCCAGGCACGCTGGCTGAGGAAGGGGCCATAATTCCCCCCATACTCCAACACTGGAGGTTTTTAAGGAGAGATTGGACAATCATTTGTCTGAAATGGTAGAGGGTCTCCTGCTTGAGCAGGGGGTTGGACTAGAAGACCTCCAAGGTCCCTTCCAGCTCTTGTTATTTTGTCATTCTGTACAGGTAGTCCTCGACTTACAACCACAACGGAGCCCAAGATTTCTGTTGCTAAGCAAGGCGATCGTTAAGTGAATCTTGCCCCACTTTGTAACCTCTCTCGCCACGGCTGTTAAGCGAATCCCTGCGGTTGTTAAGTTCTTAACACGGTTGTTAAGTGAGCCTGGATTCCCCATTGACTGCTTGCCAGGAGGTTGCAAAAGGGGATCACATGACCCCAGAACACTGTAACCGTTATAAACACGAACCAGTTGCCAAGTGGCCGAATTTTTATCACGTGACCCTGGCTGCCACGGTCATAAGTGTGAAAAAGGGTCCTAAGTCACTTTTTCGGTGCCGTTGTAACTCTGAATGGTCACTAAATGAATGGTTGTAAGTTGAGGACTACCAGCAGGCCCCTGAAGCTGATTTCAAGAGCTTTTTTTTTAAAAAAAAATCCTAAGCCATAAATCAGCTTGGGACTCCATCAGTACCAAGAGCGATGCTCCTTGCGGGTGTGACGTGCTTCACAAAATGTAAACAGACTGAGGGAGAGTTAAGTGTGTCCCTGGATCGGTCTGACAGAGATTCGGCTTGATCTGTCAGCGCTACAAGCAAGATAAAACAGCCTTTCATATTGAGCCAATTCCTTTCAATTGACTTTCTTCTTTGCTATGGATTATTGCAGCCCGTTTTTTTTTATTATCCCAGAATATCCTTTGCGCCTGAAATATCCCTTTTGGCCCTGAATGTGCCACAGACTTGATCGTTACCAGACTCCTTCGCCGATTGGCTTTTTGTAAAATGCTTAAAGGATTATCTTAATTTTAAACAAAAATTGGAGGAGCAGATGCCATCTTTCCTGCCTTTTCTATATTGGCCAGACCAGGGGTAGGCAACCTTGGCTCTTTTATGACTCGTGGACTTCAACTCCCAGAATTCCTGAGCCAGCCATGCTGGCTCACGAATTCTGGGAGTTGAAGTCCACGAGTCATGAAGGGGCCATGTAGTTCCCCCATGCTGGCTCACGAATTCTGGGAGTTGAAGTCCACGAGTCATGAAGGGGTCATGTAGTTCCCCCATGCTGGCTCAGGAATTCTGGGAGTTGAAGTTCGCAAATCATAAAGGGACCATAGTCTCCACATGCTGGCTCAGGGAATTGAAGTCCACAAGTCATGAAGGAGCCAAAGTTTCCTCCATGCTGGCTGAGGAATCATGAAGGGGCCAAAGATTCCCCCATGCTGGCTGAGGAATTCTGGGAGTTGAAGTCCACAAGTCATGAAGGGGCCAAAGTTTCTCTCTGACTGGCTCAGGAATTCTGGGAGCTGAAGTCCACAAGTCATGAAGAGGCCGAAGTTTCCCCCATGCTGGCTCAGGAATTCTGGGAGTTGAAGTCCACGAGTCATGAAGGGGCCATGTAGTTCCCCCATGCTGGCTCAGGAATTCTGGGAGTTGAAGTTCGCAAATCATAAAGGGACCATAGTCTCCACATACTGGCTCAGGAATTCTGGGAATTGAAGTCCACAAGTCATGAAGGGGCCAAAGTTTCCTCCATGCTGGCTGAGGAATCATGAAGGGGCCAAAGATTCCCCCATGCTGGCTGAGGAATTCTGGGAGCTGAAGTCCACAAGTCATGAAGGGGCCAAAGTTTCCCCCATGCTGGCTGAGGAATTCTGGGAGCTGAAGTCCACAAGTCATGAAGGGGCCAAAGTTTTCCCCATGCTGGCTGAGGGATTCTGGGAGTTGAAGTCTACGAATCATAAAAGAGCCAAGGTTGACTACCCCTGGGTCAGACCGTTTCAGAGGCCTAGAAACTGCCTTGAGAAATTCTTAAAAATGGGGTGATGATAAGTCAGACCTAGGATGCTAGGATGTGGGTCAACCTGTCTGGAACAAGGATCAAAAGGCAGGTAGTCCTCGAATTGCTATCACATTTCAGCCCACAATTGCCAAAAGAGTTTGTTGTTAAAGTGAACTTTGCCCCGTTTTACGAATTGTCTCGCCACAGCTGTTAAGATAGTCACAAAGTATTTAGGTGAATCTGGTTTTCCCCCAGTGACTTTTCTGGTCAAAAAGGTCACAAAAGGGGATCATGTGATCCCAGGATGCCGCAACTGTCCTAAATATAAACCAGTGACCCAGAATTCCAATTCTGATCATGACCCCGTAGGGATGCGATAACGGTCATAAGTGTGAAAAACGGATATAACTCACTGCTTTCAATGTCACTGAAACTTTGAACGTAACTTCTGCCTTCTGATGCTTTGGAGAATAGCTTGACTCCCTCTTCTTTGGGGCAGCCCCTGAGATACTGGAAGACGGCTATTATGTCCCCTCTACTCCTTTTTTTCATTAAACTAGAAATACACAGTTCCTGCAACCGTTCCTTGTATGTTTTAGCCTCCAGTCCCGATCTTCTTCGTTGCTCTTCCCTGCACTCTTTCTAGTCTCAGCATCTTTTTTACATGCAGCTGTCCTCTACCCAACCCACAAAATTCCCAGAAATTCCAGCCTCTCTGATCAGCCCTCGAAGCTGTTGCTAAAACCAGGATATTTAAACTTTGCCCCTGCGCCCTTTGAACCCGAGGCTGCTCTCCAGTAGTGGGAAAATATTTAAACGTGGCCAGGAATTTTCAGCGCTAAGCAAAGCGATCGTTAAGGAGTCAAACCCAGTTTTACAACCTTTTTTTTTTTTTGCTAAGGTTGTTAAGCAAATCATTTCAGTTGTTAAGTGAATCATGTGGTTGTTAACGAGAATCCAGCTCCCCCTCCCCAGCTGACTTTTCTTGTCGGGAGCCGGTTGATCACGCGATGCTGCAACTGCTGTAAATATATATGCCATTTTCCAAGCACCCAAATTTTGATCCTATTGCCGATGGTTGTTAAGCGCAAGGACCAGTTGCAAGTCGCAGTTTTCAATGCCTTTTGACTTCAAATATTTGCTAAATTTATTTATTTATTTAGATTTATATACCGCCCTTTCCCGAAGGACTCAGGGCAGTTTACAGGGTATTTAAAAGAAAATCAATACAAAAGTTATAACAAATTAAAATAGATTAAATGAAACCCTGAGAAAAATAAAAACCCAGTTAAAATTAAATGAATGGTTAAGTCGAGAACCACTTGCATGATGTCCTATTTGCTGGTTTCAAAGGCAAAAAAAAAAAAAAAAAAGACAATTGCCATTCGCAGCTCCTAAGCGACTTGCAGGATATATTCAGCATATCCTGCAGAAAGATGAGGAAGAGATTGTGAGGTCTTTTTTTGGTGCTCTCTGAGCTGGGTTGTTTTCTTACAGGCATCTCATGACCCAACTAGGGAACATCGTCAGTGCTAAAAAGGGTTTTGCTCTCCCTACTCTACAGAGATCAAACCTTTCTCCCTTGTAGCACTGATGCTGTAACCTAATAGGGTCATGAAAGTTCTGCAAGAAAACAACCAAGCTCAGAGAGCGCCAAGGACCGCACTGTTCTTCCTCTTCCTCCTCTTCCTTCTCCTCTTAGGAAATAATAATAATAATAATAATAATAATAATAATAATAATAATAATAATAATAATAAGAAGAAGAAGAAGAAGAAGAAGAAGAAGAAGAAGAAGAAGAAGAAGAAGAAGAAGAAGAAGAAGAAGAAGAAGAAGAAGTAGTTGGAAGGGACCTTGGAGGTCAACTAGTCCAACCCCCTGCTCAGGCAGGAGACCCTCTACCATTTCAGACAAATGGCTGGCCAATCTCTTCTTAAAAACTTCCAGTGTTGGAGCATTCACCACTTCTGGAGGCAGGTTGTTCCACTGGTTAGTTGTTCTAACTAACTGTCAGGAAGTTTCTCCTTAGTTCTAGGTTGCTTCTCTCCTTGAAACCCTACTCTCTTCTAGCATTGATGATGTTACCTAGTTGGGTCATGAAACGTCTGCAAAAAACAACCAAGCTCAGAGAGTGCCAAGGACTCCACAGTCCTCCTCCTCCTCTTCCACTCCACAAACCCCTCTCCCTTGTAGCACTGATGATGTTACCTAGTTGGGTGATGAAACGTCTGCAAAAAAACAGCCCAGCTCAGAGACCACCAAGGACCCTGCATTTCAACCCTGAGCTACCAATATCCTCTTCTAAAGGAGATTCTCACCATGAAAATTTAAAATATTTTCATATTCACTTTCTTAGCACAGTGCTAAATTGGGCAATTGCCCACGCACCCATCTCTTCGTTTCATTGCAAGGAAGAGGCCTCAATCTTCTGCCCTGCTCTTATTTAAAAGTCATTTTAATAGCGCTGGGATATTTTAGAGCCCCCGAGAATCAAATCTAGATTCTCCCAGGATTAGGAACGCACAGTCCCGATGTCTATGCGTTCTGACTAACAGTGGCCAAACCACATCCATCACTTCACTCCTGGCAAGAGAATCTTGCCAAGTCAAACTCAGGAGTCTGCTGATTCATAATACCTTACTTAGGCTGCAAAATCCATTCCCAATAACCCATCCCTCTGAATGCAGGTTGTCTGAACAGACCTGCGTGAGTTCGTTATTGACCTAAAGTTGGTTCTGAATTTATTATCTCTAACATTAGGCCAATGTTTCTCTACTTTGGCAGTTTTAAAGACTGGTGGACTTCAACAAAGGGATAGAATCAAGATCACGTGAAGTGTTAGTACCACTCTACAAGGCCTTGGAAAGGCCACACTCGGAATGCTGCATCCAGTTTTGGTCACCATATTATAAAAAAGATGTTGAGACTCTGGAAAGAGTGCAGAGAAGAGCAACAAAGATGACTGAATTATAAGCTATTACAAATGAAGAACGACTGCAGGAATTGGGGATATCTAGTCTAGAGAAAAGAAGGAGTAGGGGTGACATGATAGCAGTGTTCCAATATTTGAGGGGCTGCCACAAAGAGGAGGGGTGTGTGTGTCAAGCTATTCTCCAAAGCGCCAGAAGACAAGAATGGATGGAAACTAATCAAGGAGAGAACAACCTAGAATTAAGGAGACAGTTTTTGACAGTGAGAACAATTAAATCAGTGGAACTACTTGTCTTAAAAACACTGGAGGTTTTTAAGAAGAGATTGGACAACCATTTTTCTGACATGGTATAGGGATTCCTACTTGAGCAAGGGGGGTTGGACTAGAAGACCTCCAAGGTCCCTTCCAATCTGTTACTCTGTTAAGTCCCAGAACTGCAATCGTCATAAATATAAACCAGTGTCCAAATTTTGATCCCCTGGCCATGGGGCTGCTACAATGGTCGTTAAGTGTGAAAATGGTCATAAATCACTTTTTTCAGCACTGTTGTAACTTCAAGTGGTCACTAAGTGAATGTACCTGTGTTCCTGGCCAAGCACCCATTCCCATGCATTCTCTGGAAAAAGTAAAAGTTGAATTGGAAGGATGGTCCAGTTGAGGCCTCGCTTAAAGAGAAGGTACCTCCCTCAGCAGAAAGGAGTAGAGACCACCAGGTAATGCCAGAGTCGTAGACTAGACTGGAAACTTGAAACAATAATTCCCCGTCATAAGAAACCACTTCTCTCTTGTCAAAAATATCACAATCGCTTTCGTTTCTGGGCTCAGCTCCAAAGAGACGTCACTTTTTTTTATCACTCCTTTTTGAGCCAAGAGAAAATTTATACGGAATTTTTGTGGATGTTGTTTTATGAGTTACAGAAACAGAGGTGGGAACAGAATGGAGGAAAAGGGGGTTCCAATTGCAGCTACCTATCCAGGGGGGCAAAATCCTTCCAGGCAGAATAACAGAGTAACAGAGTCCAAAGGGACCTTGGAGGTCTTCTAGTCCAACCCCAGGCTCATTCCAAACGCTTGTCCAGTCTCTTCTTGAAAACCTCCAATATTAGAGCACCCACAACTTCTAAAGGCAAACTGATCCACTGATTAACTGTTCTCACTATCAAGAAATTTCTTCTTAGTTCTAGATCTGGTCCCTGCTGGCTCTTCAAAAGCTAAGCAGGATCAGAGCTGACAGGGAGAGAAGCCAAGAATCCCAGGCCTGAAGGTGAAACAAGGAAGCCAACATTTGACCAGGATCCCCAAAAGTCTCCCAAATCCACTCAAAAAAGATGCCTGGAGCAGTTGACTCAACAGCCTTTATACAGGCCATCCTCAATTACGACTACAATGGAGTCCCAGTTCCTGTTGCTAAGCAGGACAGTTGTTCATTCAGTTTTGGCCCATTTTACGTCCATTCTTGCCATGGACATTAAGTGAATCATCACAGTTGTTAAGTCAATCTGGGTTCCCCATTGGCTTTGCTTGTCAGACGGGTCGCAAAAGGGGATCATGTTACCCAGGGGACACTGCGACCGTCATAAATACGAGCCAGTTGCCAAGCATCGGAATTTTGATGGGATGGGATGCTGCCATGGTCGTAAATACGAAAAATGGTGGTAAGTCACTTTTTTCAGGGCTGTTGCAACATTGAAGAGTCACTAAACAAGTAAGTCGAGGACGACCTGTATTTTGATTTGAAGAAAGGAGCAGGAAGTGAAAATGCAAAGCAGGTCAAAGCAGTCAAAATGGCCGACACAGCTGAACCATCAAAGCCTTGCCCCCTGCAATGCACATAAAAAAGGGGGAAGGGCTTTGATTGCAAGGGCGGGGCTTCCATTTTGCCTATTTTTTTATTTTGCCGATTTTGACACAAGGTTGACTCAGCCTTCCACCTTTCCAAGGTCAGTAGGACCCAGATTGTTGGGGTGTCAATATGCTGACTCTGTAAACTGCTTAGAGAGGGCTGTAAAAGCACTATGGAGTGGTATATAAGTGCTATTGCTATTTCTTTCTTTCCTTTTATCTATCTATCTATCTATCTATCTATCTATCTATCTATCTATCTATCTATCTCTTCTTCCTTCCTTCCTTCCTTCCTTCCTTCCTTCCTTCCTTCCTTCCTTCCTTCCTTCCTTCCAGTTTGGTAAAATGAGGACCCAGATTGTTGGGGGGCAAATAGGCTGACTCTGTAAACCGCTTAGAGAGGGCTGTAAAAGCACTATGAAGCGGTATATGTGCTATTGCTATTTTTTTCTCTTTCTTTCTTTCTCTTTCTTTCTTTCTTTCTTTCTTTCTTTCTTTCCTTTTCTTTCTTCCTTCCTTCCTTCCTTCCTTCCTTCCTTCCTTCCTTGGTAGAATGAAGACCCAGATTGTTGGGGGCAAATATGCTGACTCTGTAAACTGCTGAGTAAAGCACTACGGAGTGGCATATAAGTGCTATTGCTCTCCTTCCTTCCTTCCTTCCTTCCTTCCTTCCTTCCTTCCTTCCTTCCTTCCTTCCTTCCTTCCTTTCCCTCCCTCCCTCCCTCCCTCCTTCCTTCCTTCCTTGGTTGGTAAAATATTTTTAAACTTGTTTTTAACTTTTGTATTTTAATTACCCTGTAAACCGCCCTGAGTCCTTCGGGAAAGGGCGGTATATAAATGTAATAAATAAAATAAATAAATAAAATGAGGGCCCAGATTGTTGGGGGCAAATAGGCTGACTCTGTAAACTGCTTAGTAAAGCACTATGGAGTGGCATATAAGTGCTATTGCTCTTTCTTTCCTTCCTTCCTTCCTTCCTTCCTTCCTTCCTTCCTTCCTTCCTTCCTTCCTTCCTTCCTTCCTTGGTCAGTTAAACGAGGACTCAGATTGTTGGGGGCAATGTGCTGACCCATAAACAGTTCAGAGGGCTGGAAAGCGCCCTATCAATCTACGGGCCGTCTGTGTGGGAGCCTACAAAAGGCAGCCCAACATCTGAACCGAGGCCAGGTCATTTTTTTTTCCCCTTCTAGGCAAAGCAAACTCGGCGCTTAAAGAAGAACTTCAGCAGCTAACCTGCTCGCTCGCAACGCAGGAGGAGCCAACGCCATCAATCAAGAGGCGAGTCCAACGCGCCTTCCGCCCCAGGGCCTCGCCTCACCGCAGGTGCACACAACACGCCGAACCTGGTTAGCCAGTTAGCAAACCCCCCCCCCCTTTCCGGCTTTAGCGCCGTACACGCTTCTCCGCTCCAGTTGCAGCAACCAACTCAGCTCAGCTCAGAGCGCGAAGGTCACGGCGCGGTTCTTCCCGGATGACCCGGGCGGTCGTGAGAACCCGACCCGGGCTGGCGGTCGTGGGAACCCGACCCTGGTCTCCCCCCCCCCCGAAAGGTCTTTCCGGGCCCGAAAAGGCCGCATTTTCCCACCGGCGCCGCTAGGGGGCGGGCTGCCGCCAAGCAAAGCCGAGCACCCCAACCCAAACAACGCCGCCGCCGCCGCCGCCACCTGTAGCAGCCGCCCGGCTCACCCCCGCCGCGGGAAGGGGAGAGCCCCGCTCCGCCCAGGACGCGGCGGCGGCGGCGGTCAGCTGCACGACGCCCCACGCGGCTCCACCCCGCTGGCCGGGCTGCAGCGCCGGGGTCGCTCCGGTAGAGCCGGGAACGGAGCCCGATCGCCGCCGCCGCCGCCCCTTCCCCAGCTGGATCGGAGAGGTTGCATCGCCAGCTCGGCTCCCCGGACAGCAACCGTCTCCTTCCCCCACCGCCTCTTCCCGCTCCCGGGTGTGAGATCTCCGCTTGGCTTGCTCTCCGGATCCCCGGCCTCTTTTGCAGCGGAGGTCCGCGGGAAAGGGGGGGCTGCCCCCCCCGGGTAACCCCGATCGCCGGGCGGGGGAGGGCGGGGAAGCCTTGCCTTCCCCCCTACTCCTTGGAAAGGCAGGAGGCGCGGCGGCTGCACCTGCTCTCCTCGGCCCCCCCCGACCCCCCCCCCCCGACCCGACCCTCCGGAGCCCTTTCGGGGCCAGATGGAAGGAGGCCGATCGGGGCTGGGGAGGGTCCGGCCGAGCGGAGGGGAGGGCAACGGCCGGGCTTCCCTCCCTCCTTCCCTCCTGCCTGCCCCCCCCTTCCTCCTCCTCCTCCTCTGGCCGGCCTTGACTTCCCGGCTCCCCCGGCGGGGATGGGCACCGGCGATCGGCTTCAAAGCAGACCCGAGGGAAGCCCCCCACCCCGTCCGCCTCTCCTCTCCTCGATCGCCGGTGACCCTCCCCGCCGGGAGAGCCGGGAAGTCAAGGCCGGCCAGGAGAGGAGCGAAGGGGCGCGCAGAAGACCAGGCGACCCCCCTCCCCCTCCGGGAGAAAAAAAACAAAACCCCGCTCTTGCGACCGCCACCGCCACCCGGAGCGCACCGAGCCCGGACTTACGTATCTCCTTAACTTCTTCTCCGGCGGGGATTTGCGGAGCCAGCCGGAGCAAACCACTTCGCCTCCTCCTCCTCCTCCTCCTCCTCCACCGCCGCCGCTGCTCATCCTGGAGGCGGCCGCCTTGGCGGGCTAATAAGGCTGGGCGGTCAGCGGCGCTCGCCATCGCCCGGCCGGCCGGCCGCCTCCCCGCGGCGGCGCCGCCTCCATGCTCCTCCGGGGCTTTTTTCCTCCGGCCGGCGATCCCTCCTCCTCCTCCTCCTCCTCCTCCTCCTCCTCCTGCCAGAGGCAGCGCTCCGGATCGCTCCGCCGACTCGCACTTCCCGGGGAAGCAAGACGCGGCCCCCTTCCCTCCCTCCCTCCTTCCTCGCCACCCCGCCCGGCCACACCACGCCTCCCCGCTCGGCTTGCAGCGAAGGCGAGGCGAGCTGGCTGGCCGGCGGCATTGCTCGGGCCGGGAGGCGGGACGCTGCCCACTCCGGGGGCTTCGCTGGTCCCGCCTGCTCGCCTTGCCCTCTTTCCAGCCCACCCAGCGGGACCCCGGACCCTTCCTAGCCCGAGAGCCCGCTTGGCTATATTGATTCCCTCGGGCGTCGCGCCCGGCCCGAGTTCACACGACCGGGGGCTTCGCTGGTCCCGCCTGCCCGCCTTGCCCTCTTTCCCCCCCCCCCAAGCCCACCCAGCGGGACCCCGGACCCTTCCTAGCCCGAGAGCCCGCTTGGCTCTATTGCGACTCCCTCGGGCGTCGCGCCCGGCCCGAGTTCACACGACCGGGGGCTTCGCTGGTCCCGCCTGCCCGCCTTGCCCTCTTTCCACCTCCCCAAGCCCACCCAGCGGGACCCCGGACACTTTCTAGCCCGAGAGCCCGCTTGGCTCTATTGCGACTCCCTCGGGCGTCGCGCCCGGCCCGAGTTCACACGACCTGGCTTGGGAGGGAGAGCGTCTTCTCGGCAGGGAGGGGATATTCCAGGGGTCTTCAAACTTGGCCCTTTTATGACTTGTGGACTTCAACTCCCAGAATTCCTCAGCCAGCTTTGCTGGCTGAGGAATTCTGGGAGTTGAAGTCCACAAGTCATAAAAGGGCCAAGTTTGAAGACCCCAGGGATATTCTAACACGCGTCTTCCGCCGAGCGCGACCTGCCCAGCGCTAGGAGAGAGGGGTTGACTTCGAGGATGGGGGTTGGGGGGGGACGCTTTCGAGCCGTGGGGTTCGCTGAAGTCGAGGGTTTTAAACCTTGCGCTGGGGGGGGGGGAGGGGTAGAGAGAGACGGGGGAGGGAGGAGAACTTTTGTTACGTGTGAATTGCTCACCCCGGGAGGATCTCCCAAAAGTTGGTCCGAGTCTTTGGTGTTCGGGGAAGGGGAAAAAAAATGAAATGAAATGAAAACCTCCCCCAAGTCACCAATTAGAAATTGCTGTAATTGGGGATGGATGGATATGACAGATTATCTGTCTGTCTGTCTATCTAGAGATAGATAGATAGGTAGATAGATAGATAGAGATAGAGATATCTATATGTAAACATTATATATAGATATAGACAGTGCTTTTTTTGTAAAAGAAAAAGGTGCCGGAACTCACACATGTCATACAACCCGCCTTGCCTACCCTACAAGGTTCCATCCAAAAAAGGTGCCAGAACTCCGTTCTGAGCATTCTATGAGAAAAAAAGCCCTGGATATAGATATATATTGATAGAGATACATATATAGATACACACACACACACACAGAGAGAGAGAGAGAGAGAGAGAGAGGATAGATTAGAGAGAGAGAGAGAGAGGGAGGGAGGGGGCAGGCAGGCAGACAGAAAAGAAAGAAAAATAAATATTAAGAGAGATGGACGGATGAGTAGATGGATGCACGCATGGATGGATGGATGCATGGAGAAAGAAAAAGACAATAGATTATAGACTGACAGATAGGAGAGAGAATAGCCAGATGAGAGAGAGAGAGAGAGAGAGATGGATGGATGGATAGATGGATGCATGCATGGATGGAGAGAGAATGAAAGAATAGATTATAGACCAACAGACAGATAGATAGGAGAGAGAATAGCCAAATGGGAGAATAAATAGAAAGAGCAGAGAGAAGAGAAATGATAGGCAGGCAGCCAGGTAGATTAAATAAGATAAAATAATAGGCCAATATTGAAAGGACAGCCTAACCCCTGAGCCACATGTGTGGGGTGGGCTCATCAGCAAAATATCCTCACCTGCACAGACTTCTGAGTCTTCATTTTACGGGGGAATTCAGAGGGGAAAATGGCTGGGGGGAGGAAAAAAGGGGGGTAAGGTTCAGGAATCCTATTTTGAATTTGGAGGAAGGGCTACATGCTGAGGTCTTTAAAAACCTGAAGTCGTTTCTCTCCAGGCTGCAGGAAAAGCCTGCGTGAAGAGGCTTATGCAGCAAATGTCTTAAAAGAAAATCTACAGCAATTAAAATCCCCAGCAAAACTTGGACAGCAGCTGCCTGGCCCAAAAACGGCACTTTTCAAACGGACAAGGTGCCCGTCCCTCCAACAATCCAGAGCCAAGGCTGAAATGGGAATCGGAGTTGCGCCTGGCTTGCAACTTGCTATCTCTCTCTCTATTTGCATCACTGGCAAAACCCAAAGTTCACTCCTTTCCCTCCCAACTTTTTCTGGTGCTCTCCCATTCAGCCAGTAGCCACAGCTGGCCCTGCTTAGCTTATCATTTTGGCAAGCAGTGCTAAAGCCTTGGAGAGAACAGATCTTCTCCGGGGTACATCCCGTGCCTCCTTTTCCTGGCTGACACCCTTGATCGTTTGGCTCTGAAGTCGTGCCCCAATTTAGTGACCTGATTCCCTCAATTCAAACTGAATCAGAAAAAGTTCATTCCGTTCTCCAAAGGAATTTGGGGGTATGGCAAGAGGCATCAAACAATCTCACATCTTTTTCTCCTCTCTCGTCTGTCCTTGTCCTTCCTTCCTTCCTTCCTTCCTTCCTTCCTTCCTTCCTTCCTTCCTTCCTTCCTTCCTTCCTTCCTTCCTTCCTTCCTTCCTTCCTTTTCCTCCTCTCCTCCTCCAATCTCATCCAGCCAGCTTTCAGGCCTAGGGTAGAACTAGAACTTACTGTCTCCTGGTGATTGACCCAAAGTCACCCAACCGGCTTTCATGCCTAGGGCGGAACTAGAACTCACCATCTGCTGGTGATTGGCCCAAAGTCACCCAACCGGCTTTGATACCTAAAGTGGAACTAGAACTCACTGTCTCCTGGTGATTGGCCCAAAGTCACCCAGCTGGCTTTGATACCTAAAGTGGAACTAGAACTCACCGTCTCCTGGTGATTGGCCCAAGTCACCCAGCCGGCTTTGATACCTAAAGTGGAACTAGAACTCACTGTCTCCTGGTGATTGGCCCAAAGTCACCCAGCTGGCTTTGATACCTAAAGTGGAACTAGAACTCACCGTCTCCTGGTGATTGGCCCAAGTCACCCAGCCGGCTTTGATACCTAAGGTGGAACTAGAACTCATCGTCTCCTGGTGATTGGCCCAAAGTCACCCAGTTGGCTTTCATGCCTAAGGCAGGACTAGAACTCATTTTCTTTCCGTTCCTAGGCGAGCACCTTAACCACTAGGCCAGGGGTAGGCAACCTTGGCTCTTTTACGACTCATGGACTTCAACTCCCAGAATTCCTGAGTCAGCAGGAATTCTGGGAGTTGAAGTCCATGAGTCATAAAAGAGCCGAGGTTGCCTACCCCTGCTCTAGGCCAAACTGGCTGCCTTTTTCCCTGTTTATTTCATTTCTTTTAATATTCCCTTTGTTTGTTTTCAACCAATTGGTTGGATCTGTTGTTGATTATTACCTTTCCTTATTTCCGTATGATGAGAGGGGAAAAACTTTGCTCATGGCTGCTAACCCAGAACAGAAGATAAGGGGGTACAGGTAGTACAACAGCCCTGTAAAAAGCGAGTTTTTTTCACACTTACTGACTATTGCCGCATCTCCATGGTCAGTCACGTGATCAAAATTCAGATGCTTGGCAACTGACTCATATTTGCAGTGTCCCAGGGGTCACGTGATCCCTCTTTTACGACCACCTGACAACCAACGTCAATGGGGAAGCCAGATTCACTTAACAACCCTGTTACTCGCTTAACAACGGCAGCGATTCACTTAACAACTGCGGGAAGAAAGATTGTAAAATGAGGCAAAATTCAACAACCGCCTTGCTCTGCAACAATTGTGGTCGTAAGCCGAGGACTTCCAGTATTGGCCACAGCTGGAAGCAAGGGCCAATGCTACGATCAAACCCTCAATTGTTTTCCCACTAAACAGCCTGCCACAAACAACAACCCGTGGCGTCTGCGGAGGAAGTTCAAATGCTTTTCCTCACCGCCAGCTTCTGTCCCCTTGCAGTGTCACTTCCTGATGTGCACCGCAGGATTTCTTCATTGTCAAGAAATCACACAAGTAACCAACAGCATTGGTCACGCAGCCGGGAGTTTCCGTGTATCGCTGTCCGGTTTGAGCCACTTTTGAAAAGGCCTCACTCAAAATTTCTCAACCGTGGCTACTTAAAGAGGGGTGAACTTCAGCTCCCAGAATTCTGGGAGTTGAAGTCCACACATCTTGAAGCATGCTGGCTGGGGAATTCTGGGAGTTGAAGTCCACCCATTTCAAATTTGTCAAGTTTGAGAAATGCTGATTTAGTTCATCCTGAGATATTTATGGGAAGACAGGATGAATAAGAGCCATTTGTAGTCTGAAATTAGCTAAGTATACTGAGCTGAAATTTCCTTGCCGGTGACTGAAATGATGGGGCTTGTAATTCAGCACACATACACACACACACACGTGTGTGTGTATATATGTAATAATAATAATAATAATAATAATAATAATAATAATAATAATAATAATAAAGTTAGAAGGAATCTTGGAGGTCATCTAGTCCAACCCCCTGCTCAGACAGGAAACCCTATACCATTTTGGACAAATGGTTGTCCAGTCTCTTCTTAAAAACTTCCAGTGTTGGAGCATTCACAGCTTCTGGAGGCAGGTTGTTCCACGGGTGAATTGTCCTCACTGTCAGGAAGTTTCTCCTTAGTTCTAGGTTGCTTCTCTCCTTGGTTAGTGTGTGTGTGTTTGTGTGTGTGTGTGCGTGCACGCGCGCATGACAAGGCAGAAGAGGACACATTATGAACCTACTTCACAAGGTTGTTTAGTCAAAAGAACAAAATAAAAGCCAGCAGTTTTCAGAAGTTGTGTAAAAGTTACGATTGCTTTTTTCAATTGTAACAAACCTTTGTTTCGCCCATGTCTGCAGCTGGCGGAAATAAGAAAACAAGCAGGGTGACCTCAATTCTTTGGAGAAAAATCTAATCCACGAAGGAGCTCAAATTGCGATTTTGTTGTCGTGAAGGAGTCGGAGGAAAAAAAAACCTGTCCAGCCTTCTCCAGGCATACAGGTAGTCCTCGACTTACGAGCCCCAAATTTACGTTGCTAAAGGAAACATTTGTGAAGTGAGTTTCGCTCCATTTTACGATCTTTCTTCCCACAGTTGTTAAGTCCATCACTGCAAATTGTTAAGTTAGCAGCACTGTTGTGAAAATCTCGCTTCCCCGTTGATTTTGCTTGTCAGAAGGTCACGAAAGGGGATAACATGACCCCGGAAGCAGCTGCCAAGTGTCCAATTTTTTTTAATCACGTGACCATGGGAATGCTGCAGCGGTCATAAGTATGAAAAATGGACATCAGTCACTTTTTTTCCAGTGCTGTTGCAACTTTGAATGGCCACTAAACAAATGGTTGTTAAGTCGAGGACTAGATACCTGGCCGATGACTCCATCTTAAAAAGTTGGCGGGACCAGGCCCCACCCTCAATTCACTATCACTTAAATCGAAATTAAATAAAACGCAAGTAACGTGATCTAATCACGTTGCTTTTCTGTAGCGTGAAAACCTCGTACCCCCGAGAGAAAACTTTTGTCAGCCACAGCCACCTTTATTTCAGGTATTTTTCTGAACTTCCTGTTTCCTTCTTTATGCTTCATACTTCCAGGTCATAAAGGGGATGGAATTATCCCACAGGCCGACTTCCTTAGAAAAAGCTGCCGGATTAGTTAGATAATAAACAATTCATTCTTGCATCGAGCCCGCAAAATTCTAGATGGCCGCTAGAGAGCAGCAAAGAACAGGAGCGACTCACTTTTTGCCGCCCTCTAGTGGCGATCTAGATCATCGCAGGCCACATACAAGCAGTCCTCAAATTACATTCATTTACTGACTGTCTCAAGTTGGAACGGTGCTGGAAAAAAGTGACTTACGACCATTTTTCACACTAATGACCATTGCAGCATCCCTGTGCTTAGCAACTGGCCTGTATTTATGACAGTTGCAACATCCCGGGGTCAAGTGATCGCCTTTTTCACCCTTCTGACAAACAAAGTCAATGAGAAAGCCAGATTCACTTAAACCACTGTGGCAAGCAAGGTCATAAAACCTCACTTAACAACTGTCTTCCTTAGCAATGGAAACTTTGGGGTCAATTGTGGTCGTAAGTTGAGGACTATCTGTACAGCAGCTCGTCTCTTACCTAAAGCCCTTCCAGTGCAACAACTCTAAGCAGCCACAATAAGGACTCGCACCATCTCATCGATAAATAACCACTTTGAATTATTAAATTGTAATGACTGAATTGCATGCCACTTCTTAGCTAAGAAAATTTCCATCCTTGGCAGCTGCTTTGGAGGGCTAAAGACAAGACATTTTGTTCTCAAAAGCAGACAGCAAAGTAACTGATATGGGAGAATAGAATAGAATAGAATAATACAGTTGGAAGGGACCTTGGAGGTCATCTAATCCAACCCACTGCTCAGGAAGGAAACCATATACATTTCAGACAAATGGCTGTCCAGTCTCTTCTTAAAAACGTCCAGTGTTGGAGCACTCACAACTTCTGGAGGCAGGTTGCTCCATGGATTAATTGTTCTAACTGTCAGGAAATTTCTCCTTAGTTCTAGGTTGCTTTTCTCGATGAGTTTCCATCCGTTGCGTCTTGTCCTGCCTTGTGCTTTGGACGATAGCTTGACTCCCTCTTCTTTGGGGCAGCCCCTGAGAGATTGGAAGACTGCTATCATGTCACCCCTAGTCCTTCTCTACATTAAATTAAAGGTAAAAGGTAAAGGTTCCCCCACACATGCGTGCTACTCGTTTCCAACTCTAGGGGCCGGTGCTCATCTCCGTTTCAAAGCCGAAGAGCCAGCGCTCGTCCGAGGACGTCTCCGTGGTCATGTGGCCGGCATGACTAGACGCCAAAGGCGCACGGAACGCTGTTACCTTCCCACCGGAGTGGTCCCTATTTTTCTCCTTGCATTTTTACATGCTTTCGAACTGCTAGGTTGGCAGAAGCTGGGATGAGTAACAGGTGCTCACTCTGTTACGCAGCACTCGGGATTCGACCCGCCAAACTGCCCACCTTCTGATCGACAAGCTCAGCGTCCTAATCCACTGAGCCACCGAGTCCCTCTTCATTAAACTAGACATCCCCAATTCCAGCAACCGTTCTTCAAATGTCTTAGCCTCCGGTCCCTTAATCATCTTTGTTGCTCTTCTCTGCACTCTTTCCAGAGTCTCAACATCTTTTTTCACACTGTGGTAAACTGGGTAGATAGATGGATGAATGGAATATGGACAGACAAATGCCTTGGATGAGTCTGCCTCTCAGTCCAGAAACCGGTGTGGTCTGATGGAGAAGATGCTGGATGGGAAGTAAAGAGATCAAGATTCTAGTCCTTCTTGTCTACACCAGCTCCCTGTTATGCTCTTGTGGGAACATGCGGGGAGTGGAAAATCAGACTTGTAATGTAACAATCTTTTGCATGCAATTGGGAATCCGTATCTCATTCAAACACGCACACCCTAATGTCTTCTCCTAACGAAGGCAGGAAAAAAAAAACGCCTTGGAAATGACAGCGATCCGATTAGCATTTTTCCTCATGGGGAAGGAATGAATTGGAAGAGTTGCACAAGTGTTTTGCAGGCATTGCCAGGCACCGCTGCATTACAAAAGCCAGGGAGGTTTTCCTGTGAAATACGGTTCTCTCTCTCTCTCTCTCCTTGCCAAAATTCCCTCCTACTGCAGAGTATTGGCGGCCTCACCTTACCCTGCCAAACCAGGAAGCAGAGATGGTGAAGCAACTTCTCAAGAGTTCCTTCATGTCTGCTGGGTGAGAAAAATAAGTCCTGATCTGCTCACTGGTGTTGTGTCATCTGTGAGTCAAGTGCCACCACCCACAATGGCATCACGAGATGATGTCGCTCTTTGCAGTATCGGTGCAAGCAGGCAAATGAGCCGGGGAAAACAATTTGTGTCTGCAGAGGAATTCTCCCACCGTTCCTGCTTCCCCAAATATTTCAAGTGGTCCTCGCCTTACGACCGCAACTTTAGCCCAAAGTTTAGGTTGCTAAGGGAAATATTTGTTTAGTGAGTTTTGTCCCGTTTTGCCACCTTTTCTTCTTCTTCTTTTTTTTTGCCACGGTGGTTAAGTAAATCACCGCGGTTGTTAAATTAGTAACACCGTTGTTAAGTAAATCTGGCTTCCCCATGGACTTTGCTGGTCACAAAAGCGGATCGCATGAGTCCGGGAGGACGCTGCAACCTGTCATAAATGCGAACCAGTTGCCAAGCGTCAGAATTTGGAATATCTGACCACGGGGATGCTGTGACGGTCGTTAAGTGTGAAAAACAGTTGTGTCATTTTTTCCCCCGTGTCGTCGTAACTTTGAAACAGTGACTGAACGAACGGTTGTTAAGTCAAGGACGAGCTGTATTTAGGAGAGAAATTTTCACGCCACAGGGCGCAACTTCCTTGCATCTCCTTCAAGGCAAGGAGATCATTATCGGAATATAGAATGCCAGGGCTGGAAGGGACCTTAGAGGCCTTCTAGTCCAACCCCCTATTCAAGGCCGAAGACCTTATTTCATCCTGGTTAAATAGCTGTCCAGTCAATTCTTGAAAACCTCCAGCGATGATGGTCAAAAAAAACCAGTGCAATCTTAACTTGCATTAACAGAGGGACAGAATGAAGATCACGCAAGGTGTTAGTACTGCTCCATAAACCCTTAGTAAGGTCACACCTGGAACACTGCATCCAGTTGTGGTTAAAGGTAAAGGTTCCCCCACACATGCGTGCTAGTCGTTTCCGACTCTAGGGGCTGGTGCTCATCTCCGTTTCAAAGCCGAAGAGCCAGCGCTTGTCCGAGGACGTCTCCGTGGTCATGTGGCCGGCATGACTGGATGCCAAAGGCGCACGGAACGCTGTTCCCTTCCCACCGGAGTGGTCCCTATTTTTCTACTTGTATTTTTTACATGCTTTCGAACTGCTAGGTTGGCAGAAGCTGGGACAAGTAACAGGCGCTCACTCTGTTACACTGCATCCAGTTGCGGTTACCACACTATATAAAAAATGTTGAGACTCTAGAAAGAGGGCAGAGAAGAGCAACAAAGATGATCAGGGGACTGGAGGCTAAAACATGTAAAGAACGGTTGCAAAAACTGGGCACGGCTAGTCTAGGGAAGAGAAGGACCAGTGGTGGTGGTGGGGAGATGACAGCAGTGACCCAATATTTGAGGGGCTGTCACAGAGAGGAGGGGCTCCACCTATTCTCCAAAGCCCCTGAAGGCCAGACAAGGAACAACGGATGGAAACTGATCAAGGAGAGATTCAACCTAGAAATAAGGAATATTTTTTGCTGACAGTGAGAACAATCAACCAACGGAAGAACTTGTCCTCAGAGGTTCTGGTGGCTTCATCACTGGAGGCTTTTCAGAAGAGATTGGACAGCCACTGGTCAGAAATGGTACAAGGTCTCCTGCCTGAGCAAAGGGGTTGGACTAAACCAGGGCTTTTCAACCTTTTCACCCATCGTACCACTTTTAGGATATGGCAACATCCGAGGACCACCAGTCGCCTAGCAAGGGGTCAAAAACTTGATGACCAAAAAAAAAAAAAAAGGAAAAAAAGTGATGAAGTACAGGTAGTCCTCGACTTACAACAGTTCGCTTAGTGACTGTTCGAAGTTACAATGGCACTGAAAAAAGAGCCCCCCAAGCCACAGCCGAGCAAGACACCTGCCTGCCCGCCCGGCAGCGCTCTTCCTCCTGTCTGAGGTTTTCATTGTTGTGAGCATTTCTGTTGAGGATTGGCAGTGGGTGTGGGGTGGGGTGTGGGGTGGGGTGTTTGGTTTTTATTCCCCCCCCCCGTCTGTTGGGTGGTTGCAGCAGGTTTTGGTCACTTCACGTGACCCTGGGACACTGTGACCGTCATAAATATGAATCAGTTGCCAAGCATCTGAATGTAAATCACAAGGCCCTGGAGATGCTGCAACATTCCAGCTGATCGGCGCTTCTTCTGGGCTCAACAGAAGCGCCAGGATCAGTGCTGAACTCCGGCTGGATCCTGGTGCTGATCCTGGCGCTTCCGCTGAGCCCTGACAGCCCTGCAGCTCCAGCCGTCTCTCGCTCTGGCTTGTGCGGTGCTGCCACCGGTTCAGCTCATTCCTCTCCCCTGCTACCACTTTTCTAGGATGGTCACGTACCACCTGCCAGGTGCCCATGTACCACAGGTGGTACCCGTACCACTGGTTGAAAAGCCCTGGACTAGATGACCTACAAGGTCCCTTCCAAATCAGTTATTCTGTTATGATTGATAGTGAGAACAATTAATCAGTGGAACAACCTGCCTTCAGAAGATGTGGGTGCTCCATCACTGGAGGCTTTCAAGAAAAGATTGGGCAGCCATTTGTCTGAAATGGTACAGGGTTTCCTGGCTGAGCAGGGGGCTGGACTGGAAGACCTTGCAAGGTCCCTTCCAACTCCGTTATTCTGTTAAAACACCGATCTCTTGCATTCCAGATTTGGCGAGCTGAAATTTCCAGAAGCCTCATCCAATAATGAGGTATGCTAGTAACTGTAATTCAGCAGTAATTGCCTGCTTCTGTTTTACACCACATCTATTTTACTTTATTGCTGTTAAAAACAATCATCTGCACAACCATCACATTAATTTTAAAGGCCTTATAAAGAAGCTCTATATTATTGGGGGGGGGGGCAAAAGTATTTAAGATTTGGGCTCTTTCTAGGTTTTCTAATTTTTTTGCCAACTCCCTCTTCTAGATCACACCACATTTACTGTATGTCCTTGGACATAAATGCTGGATTGTAACTAGAGCTTTCCTATCCCCCATGAATTGAGATCCATATCACCAGAGCTACTTATAAACTGAGTTAAGACCCTAACCCTAAACTCCTTTAACAGCATGCAAATGCTATATTCATAGATCACACTATCCAGGGGTCTTCAAACATGGCCCCTTCAGGACTCGTGGACTTCAACTCCCAGAATTCATGAGCCAGCATGGGGGAACTATGGCCCCTTCAGGACTCGTGGACTTCAACTCCCAGAACTCCTGAGCCAGCATGGGGGAACTATGGCCCCTTCAGGACTCGTGGACTTCAACTCCCAGAATTCCTGAGCCAGCATGGGGGAACTATGGCCCCTTCAGGACTCGTGGACTTCAACTCCCAGAATTCCTGAGCCAGCATGGGGGAACTATGGCCCCTTCAGGACTCGTGGACTTCAACTCCCAGAATGCCTGAGCCAGCATGGGGGAACTATGCCCCCTTCAGGACTCGTGGACTTCAACTCCCAGAATTCCTGAGCCAGCATGGGGGAACTATGGCCCCTTCAGGACTTGTGGACTTCAACTCCCAGAATTCCTCAGCCAGCATGGCTCAGCTTGGAAACCTTTCCCTTTCCCCTCAGCATGGCTGGCTCAGGAATTCTGGGAGTTGAAGTCCCTGAGTCATAAAAGAGCCAAGGTTGCCTACCCCTGCACTATACAGATAGACGTTGAGGTACAACAATCCATGTAGTGACTGTTTGAAGTTACAACAGCACTGAAAAAAGTGACTTAGCACTGTTTTTCATGCTTAGCAACTGTTGCAGCATCCCCGCAGTCACGTGATCAAAATTCAGAGGCTTGGCAACTGGCATGTACTTATGACGGCCGCAGTGTCCCAGGGTCATGTGATAGCCTTTTGTGGCCTTCTGACAAGCAATGGGGAAGTCAGATTCACTTAACAACTGTGTTACTAACTTAACAACTGCAGTGATTCACTTAATAACCGGGTCAAGAAAGATCATAAAACGGGACAAAACTCTTTTAAAAGACTGTCTTGTTTAGCAGCAGAAATTTTGGGCTCAATTGTAGTCGTAAGTCGAGGACCACCTGTATGGCTGAACAGCTTGGATCGTACACCATGATCACACAACATGCTTTGTTCATACAACGTTCAGATTTAAAATTGAGTCTCCTTTGAGGGAAGCCCAACTTTGGGCGAACATGTTGTAATACAAAGAATTGCCACAGTTCTTCTCTTGGGTTCTTCTAAATTCCCAGCCTAGACTGTAGCTAGAGGATTTCCTGGTGGTCTCCTATCCCTATAGAACCAGTTCCAAGTTGTTTTTTTTTTTTAAAGGCTTTTCAAGACCAGCCAAAGTCAGCTCGGTGCTGCCATCTGTTGGTGCAAACTGCAAAATAGGCTGTTCTTGCTGCCATTATCTTGTTTACTGACTTCCCTCCTTCTTTTACAATTGACATACAGGTAGTCCTTGACTTATGACCGGCTGCTTAGCGACCCCTTGAATTTGGGAAAAGAGAGTTAGGACCCAGTTCTACCTCCTTGGTTGGGTGACCACACTTTGGCCACTTTTAGGGCTTTTCATGTAGCCCTCAACAAAACAAGAGTTCATTTAGTAACCGTTCAAAAGTTACAACATCCGTGAAAAAAGTGACTTAGGGCCATTTTTCACACTTACGACCTTAGCAGCGTCCCCATGGGTCACGTGATCAAAGTTCAGATGCTTGGCCACTGACTCATACTTATGACGGTTCCAGTGTCCCGGGGTCATGTGATCCCCTTTTGCAACCTTCTGGGAAGGGGAAGGGGAGAAGCCAGTCTTGCTTAACAACCGTGTTACTAATTTAACAACGGCAGTGATTCACTTAATGACTGTGGCAAGAAAAGTCTAAAATGCGGCAAAACTCACTTAACGTCTCACTTAGCAACATAAATTTAGGGCTCAGTTGTGGTCGTAAGTTGAGGACTACCTGTACAGGTAGCTTTCTGTAATCCAATGCAACTTCCACAGCGAAACCGACTTCCTATCCACCAAGCCAAGGTCAAAATCTAAATTTCAGCTGGAGGCAAAATTACTCCCCTTAACCATCCTAGTTGCTCTTCTCTGCACTTTTTCCAAAGTCCCAGCATCTTTTTTGTAATGTGGTGACCAAAATTGGATGCAGCATTACCAAGGCTTTATAAGGGTGCTTGTTGGTTCTAACGTGGGAACGTCGTTCAGTTGTATAACAGTTTCTTTTGCTGCACTGTTCCGTGGAACAAACTCTGAATGAAAACTGAGTTAAGTGTGATCAAGTGCTTAATGAGTTCGGAAGCAGTGAGTAAGCCTCCTTCAAGGGCAGAAAATTCTCATTCTTGCATTCCCTTGACCCGAGCAATAATTATGTCAATAGCTTTTCCCACATAACAACAGCCCTGTGATGTGGGTTGGACTGCGTAGAGCAGACATGTCAAACTCGCGACGTCACGCGACGTATCGGGACTGTTTTGCCATTGCCAGCAATGGGGTGGGCGCCGCTTCCGCGTGACGTGTCCGGCCTGTGGGCTGGCAGTTTGACCCCTTTGGCGTAGAGTGACTGGCCCAAGATCACCCAACCGGCTTTCATGCCTAAGATGGGACTAGAACTCACAGTCACCTGGTGATTGGTTCAAAGTCATCCAGCTGGCTTTCATGCCTAAGGCAGGACTAGAACTCACCCTCTCCTGATAATTGGCCCCAAATCACCCAGCTGGCTTTCATGCCTAAGATGGAACTAGAACTCACAGTCACCTGGTGATTGGCCCAAAGCCGGCTTTCATGCCTAAGGCGGCACTAGAATTCACAGTCACCTGGTGCTTGGCCCAAAGTCACCCACCTGGCTTTCATGCATAAGGTGGGATTAGGACTCACGGTCTCAGGTATGCCAGTTTCTAGCATATATTTTCTTTCAAACTCACCGAATCAGAATATAGTTTGAAATGTTAATTAGGGAAATCCCAGAGCTGAAGTGGAACGTTGAAAAACAAAGCCAAATATAATATTGGAACAAGATGATGGGAAATCAGCTTTGTGGCTAAGAAAGCTACGCGGTCTTGTTTCTGAGGTCCCTAAGAATCAAATGCATCTTGAAGGAGCTTTTTAATCTTTTTATCTTGATAGAACTTTTACTATTTCAAAGCGGTGGCGCTTAACAATTTTGCAGCTGCTTTAATCTTCGCTTTATCCAGTCACAAACTAATTAAAAACTTCTTGCTTTCCCAGGCTCTGAGATCTGAGCTGTGCTGAAATTATCTTAGCTGGCAGATGAAGACCCAGGAAAGTTTGAATATATTCAATCCAGAGAGTCCTTGACTTAACAATCACAGGCCAGAATTTTAGTTACTAAAGAGAGAAGCAACCTAGAACTAAGGAGAAACTTCCTGACAGTTAGAACAATTCACCAGTGGAACAACCTGCCTCCAGAAGTTGTGAACGCTCCAACACTGGAAGTTTTTAAGAAGAGACTGGACAGCCATTTGTCTGAAATGGTATAGGGTTTCCTGCCTGAGCAGGGGGGTTGGACTAGAAGACCTCCAAGGTCCCTTCCAACTTTATTATTATTATAAACAAAGCGGTTGCTAAGAAAGTCATGCATGATTTTTACAACCTTTTTCTCACAGCGAATCATAGCGATTGTTAGCTGAATCACACGGCCGTTAAGCAAATCCAGCTGGTCAAAAGCTGGCTGGCAAGGTTGCAAATGGTGATCCCATGGTCCCGAGATGCTTCGAACATTGTAAATACATGCCAGTTGCCAAGCTCCTTGAATTGTGAGGACCCAGATTGTTGGGGGCAGTAAGCTGACTTTGTAATAATGCCGCTTGGGGTGTGTGTGAAAACCCTAACAAGCAGGCATATACATAGAATGAAGGCTACTGCTAAGCTTGTAAGCCACCCTGAGTCTTCGGAGAAGGGCGGGATATAAAATGGAATTAAAATAAAAATAATAAAAAAAATTGTGGTGGGGATGCTGCTATGGTCATAAGTGTGAGGACTTGTTTTTTTTTCAGCGCCACTGTAGCTTCGAAGGACCACTAAATCAACAGTCGTCACTTGAGGATGACCTGTATAACTGGACTACATCCAGGCAGGTGTCAGAAGGTTAAAAGGGCCCTGCGTTTTTTAAAAATGGATTTGAAGAAAATGGAATATATATACACACCAGGGGTCTTCAGACCTGGCCCTTTTATGACTTGTGGACTTCAACTCCCAGAATCCCTCAGCCAGCCCTGAGGGCTGACTCAGGAATTCTGGGAGTTGAAGTCCACAAGTCATAAAAGGGCCAAGTTTGAAGACCCCTGATATACACAAATACCTACTTCTGCAGACAGGGCAGCTTTCAAATCTGAGTTTTACCCTCCATTTAGTGGAAAACCGAGAAGGGGAAAAAGGAAAAATAGAAGAAAAAAAAAGAGGCAGAAAAAAAACGAAGTCTCTTATTGTTTCTCTCTCTCTCTAAATGTTGCGTAGAGTCATTTATGCATGCCGTAAATTTACAACAGAAGGAAAACAGAAGTTGGGACAAAGAGTTATAAAACGCACGAGTGAGGAAATCGCGGGAACGGAATGACATCCTTAATATTCTGAACTCCCAGGATGCACTGCAGGTATCGCTCGAACCCCATTCCGAATCCTCCGTGGGGGGTTGATCCAAACTGGCGCAGTTCTACGTACCTGCGCAGCAAAGAAATGGGATAATTTAGCCTTGGATTTATTTCCCAATCAGTTAAACGGCTTATCTGCAATCAGAGCTTCCTGTTTACTATAGTGCAGCGGCAGCACCTGACATTTTTAAAAAAACTCTCTTTTTTAAAAACAAGAAATAAGAGTTAACAAAATTTTAAACTCCAAAAAAAAAAAACCCTAAGAAAAACTTGAAAGGAGACAAATTAAAAGAGGGGTCTTCAAACTTGGCCCTTTTATGACAGCACGCTGGCTGAGGAATTCTAGGAGTTGAAGTCCACAAGTCATAAAAGGGCCAAGTTTGAAGAGCCCTGAATTAAAAACACCAATTCAGCGAAAAAATAAATAAATCTGCAATACCTTATATTTTATCCTTAGCAATAGTCACTGATTTACTAATGAATACATTCCCCTAGTTCAGTGTTTCTCAACCTTGGCAACTTCACGATGGGTGGACTTCAACTCCCAGAATTCCCCAGCCAGCAAGGGAATTCTGGGAGTTGTAGTCCACCCACCTTTAAGCTGCCATGCTTGAAAAACACTGCTCTATAAATATGGTCGGTAAAGGTATTGCCATATACCACAAAACCTCTACCACAGTCATACGTATTGCTGTATCTTTGGATTTGTAGGAAATACTTGGCAAAACAGGTAGATCACCCATTTCCAACATCTTGATATCTGCAATTTCACATTTCCAATTTCTCAACGTGATTTTCTATTTATATAAGATTTTTATCCGGCCTTTATTTATTTATTTCGATAAATAACTCAAGGAAGCGAACATATATAATATTCCTTCTTCCTATTTTTCTCACAACGACAGCCCTGTGAGGTGGGTTGGGCTGAGGGAGGGGGACTGACACAAAGTCACCCATCTGGCTTTCAAAGCTAAGGTGGGACTAGAACTCACAGTCTCCTGGTAATTGGCCTCAAGTCACCCAGCCGGCTTTCAGGCCTGAGAAAGGACTAGAACTCACCATCTCCTGGTGATTGGCTCAAAGTCACACAGCCAGCTTTCATCGCTAAGGCGCAACTAGAATTCACCATCTCCTGGTGATTGGCCTCAAGTCACCCAGCCGGCTTTCATGGCTGAGGCAGGACTAGAACTCACTGTCTCCTGGTGATTGGCCTCAAGTCACCCAACCGGCTTTCATGGCTGAGGCAGGACTAGAACTCACTATCTCCTGGTGATTGGCCTCAAGTTACCCAACCAGCTTTCATGGCTAAGGCAGGACTAGAACTCACTGTCTCCTGGTGATTGGCTTCAAATCACCCAGCCGGCTTTCATGCCTAAGGCGGCACTAGAACTTATCGTCTCCTAGTGATTGGCCCAAAGTCATCCAACTGGCTTTCACGTTTAAAGGGTGACTAGAACTCACTGTCTCCCGATTTCTAGGCCAGCACCCTAACCACTACTCCAAGGTGGATCTCTTAAGAAAAAAAGGGGGAAATAAATAGATAAATAAATAAATAAATAAATAAATAAATAAATAAATAGATAAATAGCCTTGGTGGAGCAGTGGGCTAATGCCTCCTTAAGTAACACCAGCTGCCTGCAATTAGTGCAGGTTCGAGTCCCACCAGGCTCAAGGTTGACTCAGCCTTCCATCCTTCCGAGGTAGGTAAAACGAGGACCCAGATTGTTGGGGGCAATTAAGCTGACTTTGTAATAATGCCGCTTGGGGTGTGTGTGTGAAAGCCCTAATAAGCAGGCATATACATAGAATGAAGGCTACTGCTAAGCTTGTAAGCCGCCCTGAGTCTTCGGAGAAGGGCGGGATATAAATGGAATTAAAATAAATAAAATAAATAAATAAATTATTGAGAACCACAGTCAGTTTACAGTGGTCTTTCTGTACCGTGGTCTTTCTAACCCTACAATTGTTTATCTGGGGTTTTGCTCCTTTGAGATAATTCTCTGCTTCTCAAAAATTTAAGAATCACCGGCAGAGGAGTATCTCAAGAGGCATTCAGTGTGGTTTTGCCTTTGCAGATTTTTGTAAATTTGGAAAGAAGGGAGGAAATGATGTCATGGAGCAGAACTGAGGGAAAGAGAGAGAAATAAAGGATGGGGGGTGGGGTGGGGAAAGGGGAACTGTGACAAATGCAAAAATATCTTTATTTGGCGTTTGGAAGGATCTGTCATTGTCTGACTTGTTTTTATGCCTCCAGTGGAAACTCGGAAGACATTTTCAAGTTTTACCTTCAAGAGGACTTGAAACTTTTTGCACTCAAAGCTTAACAAGTACAGATCGTCCCCGACTTACGACCACCCGAGCCCAAAATTTCCACTGCTAAGCGAGCCACTTGTTCAGTGAGTTTTACCCCCGTTTTGCGACCTTTTTTTGCCACAGTCCTTAAGTGAATCCCTGCAGTTGTTAAATTAGCAACACGGTCGTTAAGTGAATCTGGCTTCCCCATTGGCTTTGCTTGTCAGAAGGTTGCAAAAGGGGATCACGTGGCCCCGGGACACTGCGACCGTCATAAATAGGAACCAGTTGCCAAGCATCCGAATTTTGCCCGTGTGGTTGTTAAGTGTGAAACATGGTCATAAGTCACTTTTTTCTAGTGCCGTTGTAAAGTCGAGGACTACCTCCAATGCGCTAAGGGCTACTTAATGACCCAGATTCAAAATTCCAACAGCCAGCCCCTCTGACCCCAGGCTTATGGCAACAGGCCTACTTTTACAGTTGTTTGACCATAATTTATCTTTTTGCCGGAAATCAGCGTTTACTTCCAATTTTCCAGCAAAAATTCCCTTTATAGGCAATGGATTTGTCTAACGACCATGGCGTTTGCTTTACAAGAGCCGCATTCACTGCTGCAAAAAATGTTGCAAAGTCAGGTACAGCCATGTTGTGATCCATTTAATGGCTGGTATGACTAATTCCTGTCTAATTATGGTCGTAAGTCCAAGGACTACATGGACTTGCTGGTCCCTTGGTTAATTAAAAAATAAAAATGGGGGGGGGCTTTCCTGTATCCCAACTGGTGGCACATTGTCACGTTTATTATAAAGGGCCATCACTAACATAATAAAGGTTGGTTTCTGGTTGAACTGAGAATTTATTTGCTTTTTCTCAGATTTCCAAAGGCCAGGGGAAGACACGAATACTGTAATATCGAGGAAATATATCTTACCACTGATAGGTGTCTTCAAGCTTCAACCTGTAGAAACAACAAAATAATATTTTGTCAGCCAAAGGACAGAACGCTAGGAAGTTGGCAAAAAGATCAGATTTGCATGCGGCAAATCTGAACGATGGCATGTAAATACTATTATAATGAAACTAATATCAGTGTTGACGTTTTGTAGCCTCTTAAAGATGTTCAAGGGACGCGGTGGCTCAGTGGGTTAGGACGCTGAGCTTGTCGATCAGAAGGTCGGCAGTTTGGCGGGTCGAATCCCGAGTGCCGTGTAACAGTGAGCGCCTCTTACTCGTCCCAGCTTCTGCCAACCTAGCAGTTCGAAAGTACGTAAAAAATGCAAGTAGAAAAATAGGGACCACTACGGTGGGAAAGTAACAGCATTCCGTGCGCCTTTGGCGTCTACAGTAGTCATGCCGGCCACATGACCACGGAGACGTCCTCGGACAAGCGCTGGCTCTTCGGCTTTGAAACGGAGATGAGCACCGGCCCCTAGAGTCGGAAACGACTAGCACGCATGTGCGGGGGAACCTTTACCTTTACTAAAGATGTTCAAGATGATTGCAGCTAGGGTTATCTCTAGCCAGGATGAAAAAATGGGCTTCCACAGTTTTAAGGTGCCACAGAATTTTGCTTCCCTTTAAAACACAAAGACACCGAAAGAGATGAAAAGCCCCCGCTTTTTTTTGTGTGTTCAGACATTAAGCGAGTTTAAAAAAGAGCAAATTGACGGGCAAAGGTGATCGTTTTTGTCCGGCCTGCAAACTGTGAATTTTGCTCCCAGCAGACCTGATGACAAATTGGTGAGGGATAACAGGGAGGAATGTAATCACGAGTGTTATTAATGAAGCTGACTCACAGCCGAGTCCAGGAACCTGTCTTTGAAAGGAATGATGGACACAGATCACAGAATCAAACGTGGAACCACCACGGTAATTGGAAGGGTCTTCAAGGAGCGCAGAGGATACGTAAGAAAAACCAATGAAACCATCTATCGTAGGGGTCCCCAACCCCTGGGCCGTGGCGTGGTCAGAACCGGGCTGCAAAAAGCATTGGGCAAGTGTGCATGCACACACAGTTCCACTCCTGCCAGCGTTGGGACACTTGTGTGTGCTCACAGCTTTCTCCACTTGCACAAATAGTGCTTTGCCTGCACATAAAGGCACCTGCCGCTCGCACAAAACCATATTCTCTCCCCTCCCCCAATCACCTTGCCAGGTCCTCAAGCTGGAAAAGTTGGGGACTGCTGATCTATTGCACCCATTGCCTTATCGAAATGCTTGCACGACGATCATGTACCATCGTCAGAGACTGCCTGGAGAAATCCCTTCAGTTTTCTTGGCAAGGTTTTTCAGAAGTGGCTTGCCAATGCTTCCTTTTTAGGGTCAAGGGACAGTGACTGGCCCAAGGTCAACCAGTTGGTTTGGTGCCTAAGGCAGAACTAGAACTCACCGTCTCCTGGTGATTGGTCCAAAGTCACCTGGTGGGCTTTCATGCCTAAGGTGGGACTACCACTCACCGTCTCCTGGTGATTGGCCCAAAGTCACCCAAATGGCTTGCGTGCCTAAGGCGGGACTAGAATTCTCCATCGCCTGGAGATTGGTTTCAAAGTCACCCAACCGGCTTTCTTACCTAAGGCAGGATTAGAACTCACCATCTAGCCGTGATTGGCCCAAAATCACCCAGCCAATTTCATGCCTAATGCGAGACTAAAATGCCGGTATACCAGTTTCTACCCCGAGGCCTTATCCTTATTCTTAAAATAGAAAAAAATAAATGAAATTCAGAATTTTGAAGATTTAATAATTGGGTAGTTGTAGAACTGGCTTGTAATAATTATAGGTCATGTACAAAGTTGAGCTTGTAACTATTAGTAATTTACAGGGAGTCCTCGACTTACAACAGTACATGTAGTGACCGTTCAAAGTCACAACGGCGCTGAAAAAAGTGAGTTTTGACCATTTTTCACACTTACGACCACTGCAGCATCCACGGGGTCGCGTGATGCAAAATTCAGACGCTTGGCAACTGGCTCATACTTACCGATAGCTGCCGTATTCCCGGGATCGTGTGAATCACTTTTTGTAACCTTCTGACAAGCAGAGGTCAATGGGGAAGCCAGATTCACTTAACAACCGTGTCCCTAACTTAACAGTTGCAGTGATTCGCTTGGCCACCGTCGCGAGAAAGGTTGTAAAATGGGGCAAAATTCACTTAACAAGCGTCTCGCCTAACAACAAAAAATTTGGGGGCCCAACTGTTGTCGTATGTTGAGGATTGTTTGGTCCAGACTGTGGGGTGGATAATTTAACTGGGTTTTAGATTTACTCTTGGGGCTTGAATTTAATTTAATTTGTTTTATTTGTTTTTAATTTTTTGTATTCGTGGTTTTTAACTGCCCTGTAAACCGCCCTGAGTCCTACGGGAATAGGGCGGTATACAAATCCAATAAAATAAAATAAAATAAAATAAATAAATAAATAAATAAATAAATAAATAAATAAATAATCTGTTCTGTCTGGGAAAGAGTTGGAATCAGCACTTTTTTTTCCTTTTCTCCTTTTTCCCCCCCCTCCTCTCCCCCCCCTCAATCTTTGTTCTCGTTACGTTTTTTTATGTTATCATAAGGCTCAACGAAACATGCGATTAAAATAAATCAATCAATAAATAAAAGCAGGACGGCTGGTAAACGGGGTTGATCGCGTGACTCTTAGCCGACCAGGTAAAGATTATAGAGAATTGCAGAGATAAATTGGAGGGAGAGAAGACAAGAAACGTTAGCAGAACTATTAAAGAGATAATCGAGGAGAAAGTAAACAACAGCTCAGCTCCAAAGGGAAGGGGTGTGTGAGAAATAACCACACCTTCAATCTGGCTTTCTCAGAAGGACAGTATTTGATCAGCAGGAGAAGGCACAGCCTGCCAAATTGCTGGGGGAAATCCCTAAGCGCTTTGTGGAATTCTGCGCAATCCATTTGATGCTGGGCGTGGAGCCCTTTTTTTTTTTTTTTGCAGAAGAATCGGGTGACCCACAGCTTGACAGAAAAGCAGAAAAACCACCCCAGGAGGAAACTAGCACGGCGCAGCCACAAACATCAACTAGCAGTCAAGAGGTCACGATGACAAAACTCCTTTAATTTCACAACGTACGGGCAGACTCGATCACGGTTTCAACTGGGAAACCGTAGACATACGAAGAACGGCTGCGGGACTTGGGTTTGGCTAGTCTAAAGAAAAGGAGAAATAGGGGAGACATGATAGCAGCGTTCCAGTATCTGAGGGGCTGCCACCAAGAAGAGGGGGGGGGTCCAAACTATTCACCAAAGCACCAAGTGGAAGGACGATAAACAATGGTTGGAAACTGATCGAAGGGAGAAGCAACCTGGAATTAAGGAGAAACTTCCTGACAGTGAGGACAATTAACCAGTGGAACAGCTTGCCTCCAGAAAGTGTGGGCGCTCCATCACTGGAGGTTTTTAAGAAGAGGCTGGACAGTCTGAAATGGTACTATAGGTTCTCTTGCATGAGCAGGGGGCTGGACTAGAAGACCTCCAAGTTCCCTTCCAGATTCTATTCTATTCTATTCTATTCTATTCTATTCTATTCTATTCTATTCTATTCTATTCTATTCTATTCTATTCCATTCCATTCCATTCCATTCCATTCCATTCCATTCCATTCCATTCCATTCCATTCCATTCCATTCCATTCCTACTCCACTCTATTCATGGCTTCCATGACGGCCATGGGCCTGACCCAGGTTATTGAGGGCCCTACTCACGAGGGGGATCATACTCTCGACCTGGTGTTCCTGTCTGGACAGTGGTTGGCTGATCTGGGAGGGGGTTCTCCATCCATCACCCCTCTGTCATGGTCAGATCATTACCTCCTGAGGCTGGTTTTCCGTCATGCCATCCCCCGCCGCTGGGCGGCGGAACCGACCAGGTGGTTCCGCCCCAGGCGCCTAATGGACCCGGACCGGTTTCAGAGGGCGCTTGGGCCGATACCTATCACCCTTACCCACAGCCCAGTCGATGCTCTGGTGGAGGCCTGGGAAACGGCTGCCACCAGGGCACTCGACTGCGTTGTACCCATGCGACCTCTGATTCGGCGCAGATCCCGTTGGGCCCCATGGTTCTCTGTGGAGCTCCGGGAGATGAAGCGTCGGAGACGAGGTCTAGAGAGTGGTTGGAGATCCAGCCGATCCGAATCCGACCGATTGCAGTTAAGAACCTTTATAAGGTCTTATCTTGCGGCGATAAGAACGGCGAAGTCTAACTACTTTGCCGCCCTTGTCGCATCCGCAGATAATCGCCCGGCTGCCCTGTTTAGGGTGACTCGCTCCCTCCTTAACCAGGAGGTGAGAGAGGATCCCTTGCAGGGACGAGCCGAGGAGTTTAGTCATCATCTGGCGGACAAAATCGCTCGGATCCGGACCGGCCTGGACTCTGACTGGGCAGAGTCAGATGTGGAGGAATCAGGCGGTCTTGAGCATGTTATCTGGACTGAGTTCGACCCTGTTTCCCCTGATGATGTGGACAGGATCATGGGGAGACTGAGCTCCACCACCTGTTTGTTGGATCCGTGCCCCTCCTGGCTAGCTTATGCGGCTCGGGAGGGAACACGAGGCTGGTTCCATGCAGTAATAACTGCTTCTTTGAAGGAGGGTGTCTTCCCTGCCGCCCTGAAGGAGGCGGTGGTGAGACCCCTCCTCAAGAAGCCTGCTTTGGACCCGGCTGTTTTAAACAACTATCGTCCAGTCTCCAACCTTCGCTTTCTGGCGAAGGTTGTTGAGAGTGTGGTGGCGCATCAGCTCCCTCTGTTCCTGGAGGAAACTGATTATCTGGACCCGTACCAATCGGGTTTCAGGCCCGGACACAGCACGGAGACGGCATTGGTCGCGCTGGTGAATGATCTCTGGAGGGCTAGGGACAGGGGTTGCTCCTCTGTCCTGGTCCTATTAGATCTCTCAGCGGCTTTCGATACCATCGACCATGGTATCCTGCTGCGGCGTCTCAGGGGGTTGGGAGTGGGAGGCACCGTTCTACGGTGGTTCTCCTCCTACCTCCAGGGCCGCTCGCAGTCGGTGTTGACAGGAGGGCAGAGATCCGCCCCGAGGTCTCTCATTTGTGGAGTTCCTCAGGGGTCGGTTCTCTCGCCTCTCCTGTTCAACATCTACATGAAGCCGCTGGGCGAGATCATTCGTGGTTTTGGGGTGGGGTATCACCAGTACGCTGATGATACCCAACTTTTTCTTTCCACCCCGAACCAACCCAGTGATGCCCTCTCCGTGATGTCCCGGTGCCTGGAGGCGGTTCAGGTCTGGATGGGGAGAAACAGGCTTCGTCTCAATCCCGCCAAGACTGAGTGGCTGTGCGTATCGGCGTCTCGGGTTAACCAAGTTATTCCACCTCTAACGATGGGGGGTGAGGTGTTGCCCCCCGTTGATAGGGCTCGCAACTTGGGCGTCCTCCTGGATTCACGGCTCAATTTTGAAGATCATATAGGAGCCGTGACCAGGGGGGCTTTTGCACAGGTTCGCCTGGTGCGCCAGTTGCGTCCCTATTTGGACCGAGACGCCCTACGCACAGTCACTCATGCGCTTGTGACCTCCCGTTTGGACTACTGTAACGCTCTCTACATGGGGCTGCCCTTGAAGACCACTCGGAGGCTTCAACTGGTGCAGAATGCGGCCGCGCGAGTTGTAATGGGGGTTTCCCGATACTCCCATGTAACACCTCTACTCCGCGAGCTGCATTGGCTTCCGGTTGCCCTCCGGGTGAAATTCAAGGTGCTGGTTATTACCTATAAAGCCCTACATGGCCTGGGTCCGGGTTATTTGAGGGAACACCTGCTGCCGGCATCAAACGCCCTTCGCCCAGTGCGCTCCCACAGGGAGGGTCTGCTCAGGGTTCCGCCGGTGAGAGATTGCCGGCGGGTGACACCCAGGGATAGGGCCTTCTCGGTGGGAGCGCCTGCCCTCTGGAACCAGCTGCCGGTGGAGCTGAGGACTGCCCCCGACCTCCGATCATTCCGCCGGGGCCTGAAGACCTGGCTCTTTGAGCTCTCGGGCCCAGACTGAGGAGGAAATTTTAATTTGGGGTTTTTTAACTGACTACAGGGTTAATTTAATATTTTTTAATTGGGTTTTTAATTTTTGTATTTTGGATTTTTAATTCCCTGTAAACCGCCCTGAGTCCTCAGGGAATAGGGCGGTATATAAATATAACTAAATAAATAAATAACTAAATATTCCAAACTTCTTTTACCGGTCTACCATAGAGAGCGTCCTCTCATATGGTATTGTGGTTTGGTATGCTGGTCTGACAGCCGCGGATAGGAAAGCATTACAGAGGGTGGTGAGCACAGCACAAGACATTGTGGGCTGTTCCCTGACACCACTGGATGACATCGCCAGGGCTCGCTGCCTTGGAAGAGTGAGGAAGATTCTCAGGGATGACTCACACCCTGGACGGTATCTCTTTACTCTCCTACCACCCGGTAGGAGATATAGGAATATAGCCAGCCGTAACAACAGGCTGAAAAATAGCTTTTATCCGTGGGCTGTTAGGCTTTTAAATGGGACATAATCTTATGCAGAATTGACTTGGGAGGCCGGTGTGTGGTGTAGTTGGTTCACATAGTGTGGTGGGATGGAGGGTTTGTTGTCACTGTGTGTTGGGGGGAGAGAGCACGGGGGGGAGGCTCAGCTAATCTCAATGTACACATGTTGTACTTTGACAATAAAGGTTTATTATTTATAATTCCCCCAAATGCTAGAAAAAGCATAGAAGCTTGTCAGACAAATGAGCCATCAACAGACACACAGAGATAAAGCACATTTACACGCCATTCAAAAGAGACGATGAAAAAACGAAGGAGGAAACAAAAAGACCATCACGTATCACCTCCGGCAGCCTATACCCAGATAAGCATGGATTAAGACAAGACAAACAACCAAGCAGAAAAGAGAATCCCAACCATGGAGAAAAACTACTCCCCACCAACACAGCGCTACAAGCTGATCTATGAAAACAGGGATATTACGTAGCTGGATAGTGAAATGTCTGCAAATATCTCGCAAAAGAATCCATGACCCGTAGTTTTGACACAAAAGGAAAGATGAAAAACCCTCCCAAGAGGACGGCAAGGCAAATCAGAATCTGCAGTTCCAAAAAGAAGGATTGGAATATCTTGTTTCTCCTAATACCCGCAGGTGGGGGTCTCAAAACTACATGCCCTTCCCTAATCCAAATTCAGAAACGCACAAAAACAGGAGTCTGAACATCGCCTTTGAAAAAGAGACTCAAAGAACATCTGAACTGAAGACACCACACACGGAATCCTTGACTAATGACTGAGCCATAAATTTCTGTGGTTAAGTGACACATAGGATAAGGGGGTTTTGCCCCATTTTGTGACCTTCCTTAATAATAGTAATAATAAAGTTGGAAGGGACCTTGGAGGTCATCTAGTCCAACCCCCTGCTCAGGCAGAAATCCTATACCATTTCAGACAAATGGCTGGCCAGTCTCTTCTTAAAAACTTCCAGTGTTGGAGCGTTCACAACTTCTGGAGGCAGGTTGTTCCACTGATTAACTGTTCCAACTGTCAGAAAATTTCTCCTCAGTTCTAGGTTGCTTCTCTCCTTGATTAGTTTCCATCCGTTGCTTCTTGTCCTGCCTTCAGGCGCTTTGGAGAATAGCTTGACTCCTTCTTCTTTGGGGCAGCCCCTGAGATACTGGAAGACTGCTGTCCTGTCCCCCCTCGTCCTTCTCTTCATTAGACTAGACATACCCAATTCCAGCAGCCGTTCCTTATATGTTTTAGCCTCCAGTCCCCTGATCATCTTTTTTGCTCTTCTCTGCCCTCTTTCTAGACTCTCAGCATCTTTTTTACATCGTGGTGACCAAAACTAGATGCAGTATTCCAAGTTTGGCCTTACCAAGGCCTTGTAAAGTGGTATTAACACTTCACGTGATCTTGATTCTCTCCCTCTGTTAATGCAGCCTAGCACTGCGTTGGCTTTTTTGGCAGCTGCCGCACACGGCTGGCTCCTATTCAAGTGATTGTCCACTAGGACTCCGAGATCCCTCTCACGGTTGCTACTATTGAGCAAGGTACCCCCTATACCAGGGGTGTCAAACTCAATTTCATTGAGGGCCGCATCAGCATTGCAGTTGCCCTCAAGGGACCGGGTGGGTATGGCCAGGGTGGGCGTGGCCTACTGGGTGGGCGTGGCCTACTGGGTGGGCGTGGCTAGAGTGCGTATGTCCTACTGGGTGGGCGTGGCCAGCTCTACATCATTCGCATCAAGGGTGCCTATGGAGGCCTGGGCAGGAGTGGGACAGATCTGAGGGTCTCTGGCAGAAGGAGGGTCTCTGGGCCAGGGCCATGGCAGTGGGGACCTCACTGTTTCCAGGATGGCTTTGTGGGCCACATGAAACCACTTCGCGGGCAGGATCCGGCCCCCGGGCCTTGCGTTTGACATGTCTGCCCTATACTATACCTGTGCATTTGGCTTTTCTTGCTTAAATGTAGAGCCCTTACTTTTTTCACCACTGAATTTCATTTCGTTAGATAGCGCCCAGTGTTCGAGTCTGTCCAGAGTTGTTAAGTGAATCACTGCGATTGTTAAGTTAGTAACCCAGTTGTTCAGTGAATCTGACTTTGTTTCTCCAAGGGTCACAAAAGGGGATCCTATGGCAGTGGGACACAGCAACGATCATAAATATGAACAAGTTGCCAAGCATCTGAATTGTGACCACGTGACCATGGGGATGCCGCAAGAGTCCCTAGATGTGAAAAAACGGTTCTAAGTCACATTTTTCAATACGGCTGTAACTTTGAACCATCGCTAAATGAACTGATGCAAGTCGAGGACTTCCTGCATTGTAATCGCCCAGAGTAGATGGGATCCCTAGCAAACAGATTCCCCAGACGTCCTCTCCTGCCTGAGCCCGCTACCTCTTCTTTCTCCTATACATTTTTGACGTCTTTCAGAAAAGTCTTCGATTACTTATTAAGTGGTTCCCAGCCTCTTCCCCAACAGCCAGGCAGAATAACCCCACCCTCCCGCTACCTTTGTAAGCGAGATTGCAGAAAATCCAGGCGATCTTCTCTCAAACTCCCACCGAAAAGTTCTCCAACATCTGGGACCAGTAGATCCACCGCTGCTACCTTGTAGGGAACAGAAGGTGACAAGTATCTCTGAAATCTCTCTCTGTGCGAAAGTAAACCACCACCAGGCCTACAGCTAGTCTCCAGAGGCATTCCTGAATGGCTAAAGGCAAAGGTAAAAGGTTCTCCGGCTTGAACAGGGGGCTGGACTAGAAGACCTCCAAGGTCCCTTACAGCTCTATCCTATCCTATCCTATCCTATCCTATCCTATCCTATCCTATCCTATCCTTATTCCCATTTCCATTCCACTCCGCTCTATTCTATCCACAAGTCATGCAAGGGGCCCTAGTTCCCCCGTGCTGGCTCAGGAATTCTGGGAGTTGAAGTCCACGAGTCATGAAGGGGCCCTAGTTCCCCCGTGCTGGCTGAGGAATTCTGGGAGTTGAAGTCCACGAGTCATGAAGGGGCCATAGTTCCCCCATGCTGGCTCAGGAATTCTGGGAGTTGAAGTCCACGAGTCATGAAGGGGCCATAGTTCCCCCATGCTGGCTGAGGAATTCTGGGAGTTGAAGTCCACAAGTCATGAAGGGGCCATAGTTTCCCCATGCTGGCTCAGGAATTCTGGGAGTTGAAGTCCACGAGTCATGAAGGGGCCCTAGTTCCCCCGTGCTGGCTGAGGAATTCTGGGAGTTGAAGTCCACGAGTCATGAAGGGGCCAAGGTTTCCCTTATGCTGGCTGAGGAATTCTGGGAGTTGAAGTCCACGAGTCATGAAGGGGCCATAGTTCCCCCATGCTGGCTGAGGAATTCTGGGAGTTGAAGTCCACGAGTCATGAAGGGGCCATAGTTCCCCCATGCTGGCTCAGGAATTCTGGGAGTTGAAGTCCACGAGTCATGAAGGGGCCATAGTTCCCCCATGCTGGCTGAGGAATTCTGGGAGTTGAAGTTCACGAATCATAAAAGAGCCAAGGTTGCCTACCCCTGGTCTACCGGGTAAGGCTGACACCCTTACTGTCAATCACCTTTTTCTCTTTCCTTCCATCTAACCTAGCATTAAGCAGCCCCATTAAGCAGAAACCAATTTCATCCTAGAAGAGAATATATTTCAGTCTGAAAAGCTTGAGAGAGCAAAGCGAGAAACCAAGAGAGCGTGTCTGCCTTGATCGAAGCATTTTAATTAGTTCTTACAGTCCTACGAGGTCCATCTTCGTTGTCTCGCATGTAGAACGGCTTAAGATCATAGGGATAGTTGTACACAAAAACGGGAATGTCACCACAGTGTCGCACCAGGTACTTCTCGTGTTCGCTCTGGAGATCCTGCCCCCACTAAGGAAAGAGGTTTTTTTTTTTTTAAAAAAAAAAAGCAGGTTGTAAAATGAACAAGCCATAACAATCTCAAGTCGCTTTAGGTTTGCAAGCTACTTGAAAGCATGGTGAAGCTGGCTGAGGAATTCTGGGAGTTGAAGTCCACACAGTGTAAAATTGCTAAGATTGAGCAACATTGCTCTAAATAGACAGAACAGAGTTGGAAGGGACCTCAAGAGGTACTCTAGTCCGATCCCCCTGCTCAGGCAAGCGATCCTATACCATTTCAGACAAATGGTTGTCCAATCTCTTCTTAAAAACCTCCAATGTTGGAGCACCCACAACTTCTGGAGGCAGGTCGTTCCACTGGTTAATTGTTCTCACTGTCAGGAAATTTCTCCTTAGTTCTAGGTTTGATCTTTCCTTGATTCGTTTCCATCCACTGCTTCTTATTCTGTCTTCAGGTGTTTTGGGGAATAGGTTGACCCTCCCTCTTCTTTGTGGCAGCACCCTCAAATATTGTAAGACTGCTATCATGTCCCCCCTCGTCCTTCTCTTCATTAAACTAGACATACCCAATTCCACCAACTGTTCCTTATATGTTTTAGCCTCAAGACCTCTAATCATTTCTGTTGCTCTTCTCTACATTCTTTCTAGAGCAGACATGTCAAACACAAGGCCCGGGGGCCAGATCCGGCCCGTGAAGTGGTTTCATGTGGCCCACGAAGCCATCCTGGAAACAGTGAAGGAATGGCCCCCACTGCCTTGGCCCTGGCCCAGAGACCCTCCTTCTGCCAGAGACCCTCAGATCTGTCCCACTCCTGCCCAGGCCCCCATAGGCACCCTTGATGCCAACGATGTAGAGCTGGCCACGCCCACCCAGTAGGCCATACGCACTCTAGCCACGCCCACCCAGTAGGCCACGCCCACCCAGCCCCCTAAGGGCAACTTCAATGCTGATGTGGCCCTCAATGAAATTGAGTTTGACACCCCTGTTCTAGAGTCTCAACATCTTTTTTACATCGTGGTGACCAAAACTGGATGCAGGATTCCAAGTGTGGCCGGTCAAGGCCTTGTAAAGTGATATCAACACTTCCCGTGATCTTAATTCTATCCTTCTGTTAATGCAGCCTAGCACTGTGTTGGCTTTTTTGACCAATCTACTATGAAACAGCCTCTGTGTTTATTTTTTGGAAAGTGTTGAAGAGGCAGTTGTTTCCCTGATTTTAGGAGTCTATCTTTTTAATGTTCATTGTTACTGTTGAACTTGCGGTTTTACATTCGTTTACTGCTTTAATGGTGTTTACTTCTACAGTTTTGGCTTATCACGGATGTTTCAAATTTGTTCTGCCCTATACTGCGTAAGATGTGGAATGTTCTTTTATTTTGCTCCAGCAGAGTAGAAATGTTTAAATAAATAAATATGGTTGTGTAATTACAATGATAGTAAAATGGGAAGCAACAGAAAAATACAGAAGAGGTCCAATTCGGAAGGAGAACATCACCAAAGGATTGCACAGCCTTGTAAAATTTGAATATTAGGGTGAAAATGCATGTAAATGTTCCAATATCTCAGAGGTTGCCTCAAAGAAGAGGGAGTCAAGCTACTCTCCAAAGCACCTGAAGGCAGGAGAAGAAGCAATAGATGGAAAATAATCAAGGAGAGAAGCAACCTAGAAATAAGGAGAAATTTCCTGACAGTTAGAACAATTAACCAGTGGAACAACCTGCCTCCAGAAGCAGTGAATGCTCCAACACTGGAAGTTCTTAAGAAGAGACTGGACAGCCGTTTGTCTGAAATGGTATAGGGTTTCCTGCCTGAGCAGGTAGTTGGACTAGATGACCTCCAAGGTCCCTTCTAACTCTGTTGTCCTGTCCTGTCCTGTCCTGTCCTATCCTATCCTATCTGGGGACTCTAATGCACCATAGTGAAAGTTGGATCTGATCATTGTGATGCGGTATAATCTACATAAATGGGTCAGCAATGCTACAACGACCATTGTAGTATCCTCGTGCTCAGGTGATCAGAATTCAGACGCTTGGCAACTGACTCATATTTACGACGGTTGCAGTGTGTCCCGGGGTCACGCGATTCTCTTTTGCGACCTTCGGACAAGCAAAATCAACGGGGGAAGCCAGATTCACTTAACCACCAGGCTCTAGCAATTTAACAAACTGCAGTGATTCACTTCACCAACGTGGCAAGAAGAGTCATAAAACGGGGAGGGGGGGGGGAGACAGAACTCACTTAACAAATGTCACATGATCAAGAGCCTTGGTGGAGCAGTGGGCTAATGCCTCCTTAAGTAACACCAGCTGCCTGCAATTAGCGCAGGTTCGCATCCCACCAGGCTCAAGGTTGACTCAGCCTTCCATCCTTCCGAGGTTGGTAAAATGAGGACCCAGATTGTTGGGGGCAATAAGCTGACTTTGTAAAAAATGCCGCTTCCCCCCCCGAAAGCCCTAATAAGCAGGCATATACATAGAATGAAGGCTATTGCTAAGCACATTGGTTTGTGCTTAAATTGTAAGCCACCCTGAGTCTTCGGAGAAGGGCGGGATATAAATGGGATTTAAAAAAAAAATGTCTCACTTAGCAACATTAAATTTTGGGCTCGATGGTGGCCTCTTAAAGGTGAGGACTACCTATACAACTTTTCGTTACTCTTGAGAAGCAACTCTAGAAAGTCTCTAGAAGTTTTCTATCAACCTTCTAAATAATTGAGTTTTACCCAACCTCCACCCCACCCCCACCCCGGCAGCAATAAAAAACTCCCCAAAATACTCACGGCTGGTTTGTAAGTGAATTCTTGGTAAGACCTCCCCAAAATTTCAATGGCTTCAGTATAAGACATTCTTTAAAAAAACAAAAAAAAAACACATAAGTATAAGGAATTATTTGCTGGAAGCTACATGTGCAACAGAAGTGGCCAAAATTGTGGAAACCCTTTTGGGGAAAAAATGTATTTTTGAGGTTCGGTGGCTAGTAACACCGGTTTTTTTTTTTGGAGTAGTACCATAAAATCATATGTATCGATGGAAAGATAATGTAATCAAGCATGCAATGAAGTTTCTTCAATTATCTGTACTGGTATTCTATGAAAAGTTACAGCCAAATAAGCAGAAAAAGGAAGCACAACTTGCTCGGGTTGGTGTCAGGTAGCTTTCCTTCATCTGGTGGTAGCCAATGAGCATGAGCGTTTAGAGAGCCAATCGGGTGTCCTCTTGTTTTGGCGATGAGCCAATCAGATCTCAGAAGGATCCGGTTATGGATGTCGTGTATTGAAGCCGAGAGGAGGACATCTGTCAGTTGTGTTGTGTGATGGCTATCGAGTTGGTTGGTTTTTTTTTTGTGTGTTCTTTCATTTGGTGAGCTTGTAAAACGTAATAAAAGTAAAGTCATGGTGCAAAGAATTGACCGGTCGCCCAGAAAGCGATGCAAAACAGTATTATTAAGTGAACAAGGCTACGGTCAGGGCTTTTTTTTGTCATAGAACGCTCAGAATGGAGTTCCAGCACCTTTTTTTGGATGGAACCTTGTAGCGTAGGCAAGGCGGGTTGTATGACATGTGTGAGTTCTGGCACCTTTTTCTTTTACAAAAAAAGCACTGGCTACGGTTATAAAGAAATTAGAAGAAAAATGGGTGGAAACTTTAACCAAAGGGGGCATTCCTACTGGCATTCCTACTTTTCCCAAAAGGTTTCCACAGTTTTGGCCACTACGGTACATTTTAAAGGTTTGTCATGCATCTCAACAAAGTTATTGGTGCGGGAGAGAAGCAGACAGAGCTGGGAGGCGGAGTCAAGAACGTCATTAGCTTAGGGTCCTTAAAAGGTAAAGGTTCCCCCGCACGTGCGTGCTTGTCGTTTCCAACTCTAGGGGCCGGCGCTCATCTCCGTTTCAAAGCCGAAGAGCCAGCACTCGTCCGAGGACGTCTCCGTGGTCATGTGGCCGGCATGACTAGACGCCAAAGGCGCACGGAAAGCTGTTCCCTTCCCACTGTAGTGGTCCCTATTTTTCTACTTGCATTTTTACATGCTTTCGAACTGCTAGGTTAGCAGAAGCTGGGACGAGTAACAGGCGGTCACTCTGTTACGCGGCACTCGGGATTTGACCCGCCAAACTGCCAACCTTCTGATCGACAAGCTCAGCGTCCTAACCCACTGAGCTACCGCGTCCCTTGTGGGTCCTTACGTTCCCGCAAAGGATCGAAGTCAGTGGGCCTCAAAACGTTTGGGCACCAGGGACCGATTCCGTGGAGACATGTTTTACCGCGGACTGGAAGGGGCGTGATTTTGCGTGCTGCCTGCTTCCTGTGGATGGGACTTTGCTTGTTTATGTGGACCGGTTTTTGGCATGCTGTGGACCATTGCTGGTCCACGGGCCATGGCTTGGGGACCCCTGATCTAAGTCCAACCCGTCTTGAATCCTGTTGAGCCAGGCACCAGTTTAGTACTGAATTTTAATTAACTCGATTCTACAGATCTTCTGAACTGCAACTTAACATTTTGATCCGGATTCTTTGCATTGGATAATTGCTAAACTATTCTACAGAGAGAGAGAGACCCCATTTTGATGCTGACATGCATCCTCTTCTAGCACTGGCGATGTTACCTAGGTGGATATGGGTAGCCCTTGACTTACGACCACAACTGAGCCCTAAATTTTTGCTACTAAGCGAGACATCGGTTCAGCGGCTTTTGCCCCATTTTACAAAGCTGTGAGTCGCTGCAGTTCTCAAGTTGGTAACACGGCGGTTAAGCGAATCTGGCTTCCCCCCTTGACTTTGCTTGGCAGACGGTCGCAAAAGGGGATCACGTGAGCTCGCCCGGGATGCTGCAACTGTCATTATTTGAGTCAGTTGCCGAGCCTCTGAATTTTGATCACATGACCCTTGGGGAGGCTGCAATGGTAATAAGTGTGAAAAGTGCTCCTATAAAGTGGACAGTTCACTTAGCGACCGTTCAAAGTTACAACGGCACTGAAAACAGTGACTCATTACCCTCTTTTGTGGTGCGTGCCTGTTTGTTGCAACACTTTTGTATCCTGCTGGGATATTTAAATATGAGCGCTGCCTGGGGAATTCTGGGTGTTGCCTCCAGAAGCTGTGAATGCTCCAACACGGGAAGTTTTCAAGAGACTGGACAGCCACTTGTCTGAAATGGTATAGGGTTTCCTGCCTGAGCAGGGGGTTGGACTAGATGACCTCCAAGGTCCCTTCCAACTTTATTATTATTATAAAACTTTTATTCATAAAACATGAAACTCAGTCAACTGAACACTCAAATTGAGTGGCACTAATGGTTGACACGGGTTGCTGCCAGCGTCCTAGGTATCAACCAGGTATCTCCTTAAAATGTAAGATGTTCTGAGTAGCGCAGTTTTTTGTAGCTTTGCTGGAGTAATTGCAGGAAGTTGCAATTTCTTGATGTGTTTTGTAAAGTTTTTGGACATCGTTCCCAGTGCCCCGATGACAATGGGTATCACTGTTACACGTTTCATCCATAATTGTGCAGTTTTGATGGCAAGGTTGCGGTATTTCGTAATTTTTTCCAGTTCTTTTTCTTCGATTCTGGCATCTCCTCGTACAGCAATATCAATCAGCTGTACGCTTCGGTTCTCTACAACTGTGATATCTGGCGCGTTGTGTTCCAAATGGCTATGTGTTTGTATTCGGAAGTCCCACAAGATCTTCACCCTCTCATTCTCGACAACCTTTTCCACCCTATGTTCCCACGACTTTTCAGACAAAGGCAAGTAGTATTTTTTACACAATGCCCAGTGGATTAGTTTAGCAACTTGGTCATGTCTAGTTTTGTAATCAGTTTGTGCGATTTTGCTGCACTCACATATTAAATGTGAAACAGTTTCAGCTTTGTTGTTGCAAAGTCGGCAATTTGGATTGTCAGTAGATTTTTGTATCTTCGCTTTCACGGCATTAGTTTGTAGTGCTTGTTCTTGAGCAGCCAGTATTAAGCCTTCCATTTCTTTCTTGACGGTTTCCATCATAAGCCATGCCCATGTCAAGTTGTTATCACATTTTCCTTCAATGTTTTTCAAATATTGTCCATGCAAAGCTTTGGTTTTCCATCTATTTAATCTATCATCCAGCCGTTTTTCCTTATATTCTGCCTTTGTTTTTGTTATTTTGATATTGCTCTCTGTTTTCACAGCCTGCAGCAATTTTTCTGTACTTTGATTCACATAGTCATTCAAATTTCGTTTTTCTTCTTCTACAGTTTGGTGGATTTGCAGTAGCCCTCTGCCCCCTATTCTTCTTGGCAGGTACATTATTATTATTGTTGTTGTTGTTGTTATTGTTATTATTATTATTATTAAGTCCACATGTCTTAAAGTGGCCCCATTTGAGAAATACTACTTTAGCCCCTTCCACATACAGGTAGTCCTCAACTTATGACCCACAATTGAGCACATTTTGTGTCACTAAGCGAGACTGGTCCCATTTTGTGACCGTTTTCGCCAGTTAAGTGAATCACTGCAGCTGTTAGTAAGACGGTTGTTAAGTGAATCTGGTTTGCCCACTGAAAGTCACAAAAGGCAAAATCACATGACCTCAAGACACGGCAACCGTCATAAATACGAATCAGTGGCCAAGTCTCTGAATTTGATCATGTGACCCTGGAGATGCTGCAATGGTCGTAAGTGTGAAAAACGGCCATAAGTCACTTTTTACAGTGCCATTGTAACTTTAAGCGGTCACTAAATGAACTGTTGTTAAATCGAGAACTACCTGTAATGAAATGTCTTCAAGCAAACAACCAAGCTGAGAGAACATATAGGACTCCACAAAGATCAATGTCATAGCATGGAAAAAAGCTTCACTTAAATGCTAATTTCCATTGCCGTTTTGTCATAAATAAATCCTCCTTTGAATTAAGCATCACGGACACATCTTTATAATGTTCCAAATAAGTGGTCCCTGCTTCCATTTTCTGGACCGTGTTTGTAGTGTGGTTGTAGCCTAAGGTCTTCCTGGTGGTCTCCCATCCAAATCCCAACCAAGACCAATTCCAATCAACTTTTCTCAAGATAAATCAAAATTGTTCCTGGCTGAGAAACGTTAAGTCAAACTCATAAATTATGCTTAGGAATGAAGCAACAACAGCAACAAAACCCTTTTTCTTTTCAATATACTTACATTAAAAACGGGTTCTTCAACATTTTTTCTAATTTGGCCTAATGAGGATGGGGAACAGAAGGGAAAGGAAAAATTAAAATTGACAGTTAGTGTCAGAAACAGGTAAGCTTTTGAAACAACAACAACAAAAAAACATTTTGCAGAAGTCATTGGGGTGCTCAAAGGCATCAAACTGAAAGCAAACGATTCCCGTTTCAGGAGAAACTGAGAAATTTGAAGGAAAAAACTTGAGAAAAATCTGGGAAAACCTTGGAGAAATCCAAAGAGTCAAAGGAAAGCAAATTTTGCATCAAGATAAGCCCACCTGAACTGTTTTAAATGTGGTTTGAATTACTGTATGTGGTTTGAATTACCGTAAGTGGCACTGTGCCTATACCAGGGATAGGCAACCTTGGCTCTTTTATGACTCGTGGACTTCAACTCCCAGAATTCCTGAGCCAGCATGGGGGAAACTTTGGCCCCTTCACGACTCGTGGACTTCAACTCCCAGAATTCCTGAGCCAGCATGGGGGAAACTTTGGCCCCTTCATGACTTGTGGACTTCAACTCCCAGAATTCCTGAGCTAGCATGGGGGAACTATTGCCCCTTCCTGACTTGTGGACTTCAACTGCCAGAATTCCTGAGCCAGTCTGAGAGAAACTTTGGCCCCTTCATAACTTGTGGACTTCAACTCCCAGAATTCCTGAGCTAGCATGGGGGAACTATGGCCCCTTCATGACTTGTGGACTTCAACTCCCAGAATTCCTGAGCCAGCATGGGGGAACTATGGCCCCTTCCTGACTTGTGGACTTCAACTGCCAGAATTCCTGAGCCAGTCTGAGAGAAACTTTGGCCCCTTCATAACTTGTGGACTTCAACTCCCAGAATTCCTGAGCCAGCATGGGGAAAGCTTTGGTCCCTTCATGACTTGCAGACTTCAACTCACAGCTGTCTCAGGAATTCTGGGAGTTGAAGTCCACGAGTCATAAAAGAGCCAAAGTTGCCTACCCCTGGCCTATACCATTTCAAACAAGGGAAAGCATTCTTGCATTTTTACAGAAACCATACAAATCTACACAAAGAGCCTGTCTAGTCCAGTGTTCAGGGCAGCCAATTATATAAGCCTATGAACAGGCTCACTTACAGAAAATGAACAAAATAATGATGTCCCAGTATAATCAATGACAACTTGGATCCTTAGAAATAATAGCCATTAGTAGCCTTATTTTTCTCCACATACTCAGCTTTATAATCATTTGTTTCGTGAGACTTATGACTGGTCCTTGCAAGTACAGGCAGTCCTCGGCTTAGAACAGTTCGTTTAGTGACCATTCAAAGTTGAAAAATGTGACTTATGTCCTTTTTCACAGCTACAACTGTTGTTCACAGTCACCGCCTTTGCAGCATCCCCACGGTTACGTGATCAAAATTCGGATGTTTGGCAACCGACTCATACTTTTGACGGTTGCAGCGTCCTGGGGACATTCGATTCCCTTTTTGCGACCTTCTGATAAGCAAACTCAATCCGGACACCACATTCACTCCACAATTGGTTGACTTAACTTATTGGCTGCAGTGATTCACTTCACGACGGTGGCAAGAGCGGTCGTAACATGGGGCAAAACTCAGTTAACCCATGTCTTAACAACATAATTTTGGGGCTCAGTTGTGGTTGTAAATCAGGGATTACCCGTGTGACCACATCAGCTTTCCTACTGTCACATAATTGAAAAATTGGGTGCTTGGCAACAAATCTGCCTTTGTTGCACCCCACGGTCAGGAGACAAGTTTTTTTATGGTTTCCCAGCATTTTCTTCTGGTTCCAGCAAAAAAAAAAAAAACAACAACTCACCCATCAGGAAAAATGGTCCTGTGTAAAGAGTGCAGAGTTCACAACAATAATAGTAAAGTTGGAAGGTACCTTGGAGGTCATCTAGTCCAATCCCCTGCTCAGGCAGGAAAGACAAGGCCATTTCAGACAAATGGCTGGCCAGTCTCTTCTTAAAGACTTCCAGTGTTGGAGCATTCACAGCTTTTGGAGGCAAGTTGTTCCACTGGTTAATTGTTCTGTCAGGAAAATTCTTAGTTCTAGGTTGCTTCTCTCTTTGGTTAGTTTTCATCCGTTGCTTCTTGTCCTGCTTTCAGGTGCTTTGGAGAATAGACCCCCTCTTCTTTGTGGCAGCCCCTCAAATATTGGAACACTACTATCATGTCACCCCTCGCCCTTCTCTTCATTAAACTAGACATCTCCAATTCCAGCAACCGTTCCTGATATGTTTTAGCCTCCAGTCCCTTGATCATCTTTGTTGCTCTTCTCTGCACTCTTTCTAGAGTATCGACATCTTTTTTACATCGTGGTGACCAAAACTGGACGCGGTATTCCAAGCATGGCCTTACCAAGGTCTTGTAAAGTGGTATTAACATTTCACATTATCTTGATTCTATCTCTCTAATTCGAGGACCACAATTGAGGTCAGAATTTATGTTGCTAAGTGAGACATTGTTAAGTGGGTTTTGCCCCATTTTATGTCTCTTCTTGCCACATTTGTTAGGTGAATCACTGAAGTTGTTAAGTTAGTAACGTGGTTGTTAAGTGAATCTGGCTTCCCCATTGACTTTGCTTGTCAGAAGATCGCAAACGGGGATCACATGACCCCGGGACACTGCAACCGTCATAAATATGAGTCAGTTGTCAAGCATCTGGATGTAAATCACGTGACCATGGGGATGCTACAATGGTCATTAGTGCGAAAAATGGTCATCAATCACTTTTTCCAGTGCCGTTGTAACTCTGAGCAGTCACTAAATGAACTGCTGTAAGTTGAGGACTTACCTGCATTTGCATAGCCCCGCCCCTTCACTGGCCTGGTTCAGCCAGGGTCCCACCGCTTGGTATCTTCTTTTGATACCCTCTGAAGGCATCAAGTCCCTGAATCAAAAGGGCCATGGATGATCCAAGGGTAGGGAAGAATACCGGTGTCCGAGAGAACACTAAAAAACTGATTTAAGCCTGGCTGTAATTAAGTTACAGGAAAGGTAGCAGGAAATTATATATACATTAGAAAAAATTAACCTCATGGCCAGGAGCCATACGTTTATGAAAAAGTGCAGCATCTTGAGGGCATTTGGCTAGCACTCTGTCTGTCACGGTCTTGAAAAGATCTTCTATAACCTAAGGAAAGAGGGGGGGGGGGGAAACCAGGTTAAAAGAGAAGAATATAACCCCAAATAAACGTCCTACTTCTTAAAAATAAATACGTGGGATAAATCCATTGCAATTACAATAGCAGGTAAGTTGGTGACTTACCTGAAGGGGCCATTTTGGAACAGTTGCTTTCCCTCAGCCCATTTCACAGAGTGACACCATTATATACATTGTCTTGGGTTGTCAAAAGCAAAGGTGATATAGAGAGACAGACAGACAAATAGAAAGATAATGGATGGATGGATAGACAGAAAGATAGATATAGATAGATAGATAATAATGGATAGATAA
>NC_139514.1:5053495-5101107 GCF_947247035.1 Vipera ursinii
GGGAGATGTAAACATGTCACACTTTTCCTTTTTATCTTGCGCCGTGTGTGAGAATGGGGTCGTGAACCTGTGACCCAAACCCGCTTCCGTTTCCCCCAAAGGAGAGGAACTTTCCATTCCTCAAACTTCCACCCTGAGCAAAAACTGCAGAGTCAACAAAAGCCGGCAAATATTTCCATTCTTCTTTGCTGGAATTATTTCCAGGAAACCATTTTTTAAAAATGTAAAACCTTAGCAAAATGCAAGCTCTTTCCCCCTCCCCACCCCCAGCAAAAAAAAAAGGTGGCCTGGCCCTTGAGGTAGCAAAATTTGGCTAGAATTGGAAAAAAAAAGAATGAAAAAGAGGAGAAAGAAAAGGAAGGTAACATTATGGGTGGAAGAAAGAGCTGGTAAAAAGGAGGAAAATGGTGGAAGAGTAGAGGAAAATTGACGGGACCCCTTCTTTGAAATTGCAAGCTCCTCGAGTCATTTGGCTATTTATTTTTTAAATTATTTTCCTGCCTTACAAATAGTGAAATCAGGAACTGCATTCCACTGTAAATTAGAGCAGCACCTTTAATATTTATTTGGTGTTTCCCCCCCCCCCGCCTTTTTACTTTATAATTAACTCAAAGTGGCAAACATATGTAATACTCCTTCCTCTCCTATTTTTCCCAACAACAACCCTGTAAGGTGGGTTGGGGTAAGAAACAGTGACTGACCCAAGGTCACCCAGCTGGCTTTCGTGCCTAAGGCGGGACTAGAACTCTCAGTCTCCTGGTGATTGGTTCAGCGTCACCAAGCTGGCTTTCGTGCCTAAGGCGGGACTAGAACTCTCAGTCTCCTGGTGATTGGTTCAAAGTCATCCAGCTGGCTTTCGTGCCTAAGGCGGGACTAGAATTCACCGTCTCCTGGTGATTGGTTCAAAGTCATCCAGCTGGCTTTCGTGCCTAAGGCGGGACTAGAACTCTTGGTCTCCTGGTGATTGGTTCAAAGTCATCCAGCTGGCTTTCGTGCCTAAGGCGGGACTAGAACTCTTGATCTCCTGGTGATTGGTTCAAAGTCATCCAGCTGGCTTTCGTGCCTAAGGTGGGACTAGAACTCGCAATCTCCTGGTGATTGGCCCAAAATCACCCCAATCACCTTAATGTCAAAGCAACAGCTGGGAAACACATTGTTTCATTTTTTAATAGAAACTTACCAACAATAAAAAAATTAATAAAGATGGGATAGAAACGATTAGTAAAGGTAAAGGTTCCCCTGCACATGCGTGCTAGTCGTTTCTGACTCTAGGGGCCGGTGCTCATCTCCGTTTCAAAGCCGAAGAGCCAGCGCTTGTCCGAGGACGTCTCCGTGGTCATGTGGCCGGCATGACTAGACGCCAAAGGCGCACGGAACGCTGTTACCTTCCCACCGTAGTGGTCTCTATTTTTCTACTTGCATTTTTACGTGCTTTCGAACTGCTAGGTTGGCAGAAGCTGGGACGAGTAACAGGCGCTCACTCTGTTTACGCGGCACTCGGGATTCGACCCGCCAAACTGCCGACCATCTGATTGACAAGCTCAGCGTCCTAACCCACTGAGCCAATTACAAACATTAAAAATGACTTAGTTAGTGGCAATGCATGTGATTGTCTTTTAGAAGTTCATAAAAATGTTTTCATCAGATTTTTCATTCAAGCAACTATCCAACCATGTAAGATAAAGACTAGGGAACGTGTATTTATAGCATCCTGTCTAACTCTAAACCAGGGGTCTCCAACTTTGGCAACTTTTAAGACTTGTGGACTTCAACTCCTCAAATAGCTGGCTGAGGAATTCTGGGACTTGAAGTCCACAAGTCTTAAAGTTGCCAAGGTTGAGGACCCCCTGCTCTAAACCTTTTTTTTTGTGCAGTTCCCTAATCCACTCTATATAGGGACATGGTGGCTCAGTGGGTTAGGACGCTGAGCTTGTCGCTCAGAATGTCGGCAGTTTGGCGGGTCGAATCCCGAGTGTCGCGTAGCAGAGAGAGCGCCTGTTACTCGTCCCAGCTTCTGCCAGCCTAGCAGTTCGAAAGCACGAAAAAATGCAAGTAGAAAAATAGGGACCACTCCGGTGGGAAGGTAACAGCGTTCCGTGCGCCCTTGGCATCTAGTCTTGCCGGCCACATGACCACAGAGACATCCTTGGACAAGCGCTGGCTCTTCGGCTTTGAAACGGAGATGAGCACCGGCCCCTAGGATCGGAAACGACTAGCACGCCTGTGCAGGGGAACCTTTACCTTTTATCTTTAATCCACTCTAGCTATAACTGAAAAGAGATGATAGTGTTTTCTATATGGCAGTCCTTGACTTAACAACCATTCATTTAGTGACCGTTCAGTGGAGGAAGCTGGATTCACTTAATGACTGCATGATTCACCTAATGGCTGTGCTGATTCGCTTTAAAACTCTAACAAAAACGTTCATAAAATCGGTCACAGCAAATTTAACAGTGGGCTTGTTTTACCAACCGAAAGTCCAGTCTCTATTGTGACTGTAAGTCGCTGTAGTTCTCAAATGGGAAATACACAAGCCCTGCAATATAAACCCCAAATCTAAAAAAAATATGTGGCAAGTTACCTCAAGATGTTATACAAAAACCGAAGAAAATCTGAAAATTCTGGCTCTTTAAAAATTCTTAAGGCATATCTCTAGCTTCCAGACAGCTGTCTACCATATTTCCCTGAAAATAAGATTGGGTCTCATATTATTTTTTGCTCCAAAAGGCTTATTTTCCAGTTAGAATCTTATATTTGGGGAAATACGGTACAATCTTAATTAGGGCTTATTTTGGGGGTAGGGCTTATATTACAAGCATCCTGAAAAATCATGCTAAGGCTTATTTTCCGATTAGTTATTTTGGGGAAAATAGGGTATTCCTCCTATAAAATGGGGGCGCGGGGGAGAAACCTTGAATTAAATACACAAAATCTGCAACCTTCAGAAACACACCCAGAAAAAGCTCCGTTTACAGTTTCTCCTGGGGAATCTTACCTGCATTATATCCTGAAGCGTGTCAACAAAAAATACTTCGGCCTCCACCATATAAAACTCCGCCAGATGTCTGCGGGTTTGAGAATTATCTGCTCGGAAGGTTGGGCCGAAAGTGAACACTTTAGTAAATGCCCTGCAATGTGAAAAACAACACAAAAAGATATTGAAATACTGCCTTCCGGCTAGTGCGCACTCATGCTGAGACACCCGAACGTGGAAATGCTCACATACAGGTTAGTCCTTGACTTTTCAATGTCTGCTAGCCAGATAACCTGAATCTGTTTTGAGGTCTTAGCAAAGTTTTAAACAAGTGATATGGGGTGGCGTGGGAGCAGTCTTCCAATATTTGAGGGGCTGACACAAAGAAAAGGGGGGGTCAAGCTATTCTCCAAAGCACCTGACGAAGGCAGGACAAGAAGCAACAGATGGAAACTCGTCGAGGAGAGAAGCAACCTGGAACTAAGGAGAAACTTCCTGAGTGTTAGAACAATTAACCCAGGGGTCTTCAAACTTGGCCCTTTTATGACTTGTGGACTTCAACTCCCAGAATTCCTCAGCCAGCATGCCTGGCTGAGGAATTCTGGGAGTTGAAGTCCACAAGTCATAAAAGGGCCAAGTTTGAAGGCCCCGGAATTAACCAGTGGAATGGCTTACCTGAGGTGCACCATCACTAGAGGCTTTCAAGAAGAGACTGGATAGTCACTTGTCGGGAAGTTTAATGAAAAGTTTAATGGCTAGGATAACATGACAACAGCGAAGATGTTTTGCCACTCATCCAAGAAGCTCCTTCAGCTCTGACTGGATAGCGGGGAATGGAAAAAACAAGAAAATCCAGTTGCCTCCCGAAAAAGCACCTTGGGGACAAGCAATGGATGGAAACTAACCAAGGAGAGAAGCAACCTAGAAACAAGGAGAATTTTCCTGACTGTTTAGAACAATTAAACAGTGGAATGGCTTACCTCGGGTGCACCATTCCTGGAGGTTTTCAAGAAAAGATTGGACATCCGTTTGTTGGGAAGTTTAATGAAAAGAAGGACTAGGGGTGACATGCTAGCAGTCTTCCAATATTTGAGAGACTGCGTCAAAGAAGAGGGAGTCAAGCTATTCTCCAAAGCGCCTGCAGGCAGGACAAGAAGCAACGGATGGAAACTCATCAAGGGGAGATTCAACCTGGAACTAAGGAGAAATTTCCTGACAATTAGAACAATTAGCCAGTGGAACTACCTGCCTCCAGAAGTTATGAATGCTCCAAAGCTGGAAGTTTTTAAGAAGGGAATCTGTTATTCTGTTAAGTATGAGCCAGCAATGTACTGCAGTTGCTAATAAACAGAGGGACAGAATCAAGATCACATGCTAGTACCCTTTTATAATGCCTTGGTAAGCCCACACTTGGAATATTGCATCCAGTTTTGATCCCCAGGATATGAACAAGATGTTGAGATTCTGGAAAGAGGGCAGAGAAGAGCATCAAAGTCGATTAGGGGACTGGAGGCTAAAGTATATGAAGAAAAGTTGCAGAAATTGGATATGTCTAGTCTAGTAAAAAGAAAAACTAGGACTGACACGATAGCAATCTTCCAACATCTGCCACAAAGAAGAGGGAGTCAAGTTATTCTCCAAAGCACCTGAAGGCAGGACAAGAAGCAACGGATGGAAACTCATCCAGGAGAGAAGCAACCTCGAACTAAATCAGTGTTTGAAGCACAGACTGACAAGCAGTTGCTTCAGACATCTTTGAATCAACTTAGTGCACATTTGAATTAAAAAAAAAACCACCAGGGTTTTGAACCCCAAATAGAGCAGATTTAGGCTGAAAAAACCCCCCACAAAAGGCTTGGTACGCTAAGTTTTTTGTTTTTGTTTTGAAAACAAGAATCAAACATCATCTGTATCTCTGTCCTTGGAGCAATCTGAAAGCTGCAAGGGACGCAACAGAGATTAAGCCTATCAGCAATAAGATGATGAGCAAACAGCTGAGTTTATTACCTTTTTTTTTGACCTTCCCCAAAAACTAAACAAAACCACACCTGGTCTGGCATCTCAGTCAGTAAAATTTTGTCCAGCAAAGGGCTCAAATTAAGAGTCTGCACGAGTACGTAAAATTTCCATGGAAGCAAAACAAATGCACTTCCATTTTAAAACCGTCCAAGCCACGAAAGGTTACCCAAAAGGTACAAACACAATTGAAACCAGAACCGTTGCTTAGCAAGGTGGCTATTCAGTCAGTCGCGCCCAGTTTTGTGACTTTTGCCACAGCTGTTAAGCGAATCACCGCAGTCGTTAAATAAATCGTGAGGTTTTTAAGCGACTCTGGCTTTCCCCTCAACTCTGCTTGTCGGAAAGAGGATGGGAAGAAGGCAAATGGCAATCGTGGAAATGTGCATCCATCATAAACATGCGACAATTGACTTTGATCACGTGGCCGTGGGGATGCTGCAGCAGTTATAAGTGTGAGGATCAGTTATAGGTCACTATTTGCAGGGCCCTTGTAACCTCAAACTGCCATTAAAGTTGTCGCATTGACTAATAAGGTGAGTTAAGCTTCAGTCCATTTGTATGCAGACTTGGAAAAAGGAAACAAAAGTAAAACCACGATTGACTTTGTTATATATTTAGTGTTATATGTTAACCTGACAGCTCAGCCGGGCATCAGCTGCGTGACACCCGGCAACAACAGGTGGCGTCAAACTCCCGTCCTATTGGTCAGGCCGTTCTGGCGGGACCCTTTAAGGATGTGGATTGGCCGCCGGCTTGCTGGCAACAGTATTTAAAGGAGCTGAGCTGTGGAGAGTTTGCTTGTTCCATCCACAATAAAGCTGAGCACTAACTCGGTGTCCTGTCATCTGTCCTGATTAGTCTACCCACGATACTTAACAGACTTGTTTGTTTCTATAATGTTATGCACACGTATAGTACTATAGGTGGTACCTGGCTCAACAGTACTAACTGTGAAAAGGAATCCTAGCAGACAATCACTCTACATGGAAGGAAGTGTGTAGCGGGGTGCCCCAGGGCTCTGTTCTGGGCCCAGAGCTCCTCAACATCTTCATCAACGATTTGGACGAGGGGATAGATGGGGAACTCATCCAATTTGCAGACGACACCAAGCTGGCAGGAACAGCCAACACTCCAGAAGATAGGCTTAAGATACAGGAGGATCTGGACAGACTCAAACACTGGGCGCTATCTAACAAAATGAAATTCAATGGTGAAAAAAGTGAGGTTCTACATTTAGGCAGGAAAAGCCAAATGCACAAGTATAGTATAGGCCTTGCTCAATAGTAGTAACTGTGAGAGGGATCTCGGAGTCCTAGTGGACAATCACTTAAATAGGAGCCAGCCGTGTGCTGCAGCTGCCAAAAAAAGCCAACACAGTACTAGGCTGCATTAACAAGAGGGATAGAATCAAGATCACGTGAAGTGGCATGGGTCCGGATTATCTACGGCAACACCTGCTGCCGGCGTCAACCTCCCTCCGTCCAGTGCGCTCCCACAGAGAGGGTCTCCTCAGGGTACCACCGGTCAGAGAATGTCGACTGGTGGCCCCCAGGGGGAGGGCATTCTCTGTGGGCGCGCCAGACCTGTGGAACCGCTTACCGGTCGAGCTCCGGATGGGCCCCGACCTGCGCTCCTTTCGACGTGATCTAAAAACTTATTTATTTGAACAAGCTGGCCTGGTCTGATGGGTTTGGGGTTTTAACATGGATTTTAACTAATGTATTATATCAGGCATAATTATTTAATGTTTTTAACTTTTGTATTTCGTATTTTAATATTTATTGCCCTGTACACCGCCCTGAGTCCTTCGAGAGAAGGGCGGTATAAAAATTTAATAAATATAAATATATAAGTACTAATACCACTTTACAATGCCTTGGTAAGGCCACACCTGGAATACTGCATCCAGTTTTGGTCACCGCGATGTAAAAAAGATGTCGAGGCTCTAGAAAGGGTACAGAGAAGAGCAACCAAGATGATTGGGGGACTGGAGGCTAAAACATATAGGGAACGGTTGCTGGAATTGGGTATGCGTAGTTTAATGAAGAGAAGGGTGAGGGGTGACATGATAGCAGTGTTCCAAGATCTCAGGGACTGCCCCAAAGAAGAGGGAGTCAAGCTATTCTCCAAAGTACCAGAGGGCAGGACCCTGACATCCCTTAATTTGGGGTAGAGTCGGAGCGACTGGATGGAGCTGAATGTTTACTGGCAAGACAAGAAGCAACGGATGGAAACTAACGAAGGAGAGAAGTAACCTAGAACTAAGGAGAACAATTAATCAGTGGAACAGCTTGCCACCAGAAGTTTTGAATGTTCCAACACTGGAGGTTTTTAAGAAGAGATCAGACAACCATTTGTCTGAACCAGTATAGCGTCTTTTGCTTGAGCAGGAGGTTGGGCTAGAAGACCTCCAGGGCCCCTTCCAACTCTGCTATTTTGTTATTCTGTAAAACGGTGAGAAAATAAATGACTGAGGAGACGAATGCGACGAGCGAGTCTGAAGACAGGACAAAGCAAGAACTGGAAATATCAAGTCTTGATCCTGGAGAAAAAGAGATAGGGAAGAAAAGAAGAAAGAAATGAAAACGTGACCTGCATGAATTGATGCTAATCATAGGCATGAAAAGGAACACCTGGTTGAATGATCTAGTAGAAGGGGATACCAACCAGGGGGGAAAAAAGAATATACAGGAAAGATTACTGCAAAAAAAAATGTATGGGAAAAAACAGAAGAGCTGCAAAGAATGTGATGAATACGTAATTATTACCAGAATCAAACCCACACATACTAAAGTAGCCAAGTTTGAAAATCACTAATCTCTTCTAGAGGGAATGAATGAGGATTGAAATTAACAGAGGGATAGAATCAAGATCAAGTGAAGTACTAATACCACTTTACAATGCTTTGGTAAGGCCACACCTGGAATACGGCATCCAGTTTTGGTCACCGCGATGTAAAAAAGATGTCGAGACTCTAGAAAGGGTACAGAGAAGAGCAACAAGGATGATTAGGGGACTGGAAGCTAAAACATACAGGGAACGGTTGCTGGAATTGGGTATGTCCAGTTTAACAAAGAGAAGGGTGAGGGGGGACATGATAGCAGTCTTCCAATATCTCAGGGGCTGCCCCAAAGAAGAGGGAGTCAAGCTATTCTCCAAAGCACCTGTAGGCAGGGCAAGAAGCAACGGATAGAAACTAATCAAGGAGAGAAGCAACCTAGAACTAAGGAGAAATTTCCTGACAGTTAGAACAATTAACCAGTGGAACAACCTGCCTCCAGAAGTTGTGAGTGCTCCAACACTGGAAGTTTTTAAGAAGAGACTGGACAGCCATTTGCCTGAAATGGTGTAGGGTTTCCTGCCTGAGCAGGGGGTTGGACTAGATGACCTCCGAGGACCCTGCCAACTTTATATTATTATTATTATTATTATTAAATGGGAAAACAAATGCAGGATTGAGAGAAAACCGGGTGGGCTAGAATAACAAAACTCTTCCAAAAAAAAAAGAAAGAAAGAAAGAAAAAGAAAGAAAACTGAAATACTTTAAAGAAAGACAATGGAAGTGACCCTCAACTCATGGCCACCATAGAGGCCGACATTTCTGTTGCTAAGCGAGACAGTTGTTAAGTGAGTTTTGCCCCATTTTACGACCTTTCTGGCCGCTGTTGTTAAATAAATCACTGCAAATGGTAAGTTAGTAACCTGCCCGTTTCCCCGTTGACTTTGCTTGTCAGAAGGTCGCCAAAGAGGATCCCCTGACCCCCGGGACACTGCAACCGTCATAAATATGAGTCAGTTGCCGAGCATCTGAATTTTGGGGATGCTACAACAGTCGTAACTGTGAAAACCGGTCAGAACTAGTAGTAGCAGTAGTAGCAGTAGTAGCAATAATAAAATAATAATAATAATAATAATAATAATAATAATAATAATAATAATAATAATAATAATAATAATAATAATAATAATAATGTTGGAAGGGACCTTGGAGGTCATCTAGTCCAACCCCCTGCTCAGGCAGGAAACTCTATACCATTTTAGACATATGGCTGTCCAGTCTCCTCTTAAAAACTGTCAGGAAATTTCTCCTTAGTTCTAGGTTGCTTCTGTCTTTGATGAGTTTCCATCCGTTGCTTCTTGTCCTGCCTTCAGGCGCTTTGGAGAATAGCTTGACTCCCTCTTCTTTGGGGCAGCCCCTGAGATACTGGAACGCTTGCTATCATGTCACCCCTGGTCCTTCTCTTTATTAAACTACTAGACATCCCCAATTCCAGCAACTGCTCCTTATATGTTTTAGCCTCCAGTCCCCTGATCATCCTTGTTGCTCTTCTCTGCACTCTTTCTAGAGTCTCAACATCTTTTTTACATCGTGGTGACCAAAACTGGATGCACCATTCCAAGTGTGGCCTTACCAAAGCCTTGTAAAGTGGTATTAACCCTTCACATGATCTTGATTCTATCTATCTATGTTAATGCAGCCTAGCACTGTGTTGGCTTTTTTGGCAGCTGCAGCACACTGCTGGCTCATATTTAAGGGATTTCCCACTAGGACTCCTAAATCCCTCTCACAGTTACTACTATTGAGCAAAGTACCACCTATACTATACCTGTGCATTTGGTTTTTCTTGCCTAAATGCAGAACCTTACTTTTTTCACCACTGGATTTCATTTTGTTAGATAGCGCCCAAGTCTTTTCAGTGCTGTTGTAACTTCGAAGTCACTAAATGGATGTTTGTTATGACGAGGACCCCGTATAGTAATCAGTAAAATAATCCAGCTAAAATGCTGGCGGAGTTAAAAAAAAATCTCTATTCTGATGTCACCTCGCCCTGTTTACCACATCACCCAGTAGAATAAACAAACAGGCCTCTACACAGGATGTTGGCTTAGGGCTTCACACTTTGTTCTCCAACAGTGTGTTCCTTTTTTTATTTTTAAAAACACCCAAACGAACAAGAGGTTTTCTAAATAGATCAAATGCAAAACTAAATTTAGAGCAGCTATACATAGAGATGTTTGGACAGGATTCTTTCTTCTCTGGAGCCAGAATGCCACTCCCAGATCTTCAAAGGAGAGTGATAACCCAACCTTTAATGGATTATAAAAGAGAGGCCGGTTAGGTGGATCTGGACAGTATTTTAGGGGGGGGGGAAACGGTTTCTAGGAGACAGGTAGTCCTCGATTTACAGCCATTTGTTTAGTGACTGTTCAAAGTTACAACAGCCTCGGAAAAAGGGATTTATGACTATTTTTCACATTTGTGACCATTGCGGCATCCCCATGGTGACCAAATCTGGACACTTGGCAACTGGCATGTACTTACGACGGTTGCGGCGTCCCTGGGGTCACATGATCCCCTTTTGCGACCTTCTGATAAGCAAGTCAATGGGGGAAGCCGTGTTACTAACTTAAGAACTGCCACGATTCACTTAACGGTGGCAAGAAGGGTCGCAAAACAGGCAAAACTGGGTTTTCCCAAAAACTTTTTCGCTTAGCAATGGAGATTTTGGATTCAGTTGTGGTTCCCATGCATATTTTGGATTGGCGTTTATTCATCCTCTCACACGAACGTGTGAGGCAGTGGGGTAGTTAAAGGTCTTTGATAAGAGTAAAATAAGAAGAAAACGGTTATCACAAAGGCTTCTTAACTCTTCCCCCCCTTGAACCCACGTCTTCTGAGAAGCATCTTCCGAACAAGGGGGCCTGCTTCGTTGTGAAATTAAGATTGTTTGCTTTAATCAATTATTATTTGGATCTATCCAGCGCCATCTTGGAAGAATTACAGGGAGGCCTCGAGTTACAACCACAATCAGGAAATTACAACGGCGCCAAAGAAACGTGGCTTACAACCATCCTTCCACTTACGACCATCATTAGCTTCTCCACAGATCAGAATTTGGGGGTTTGGAAACTGGCATGTACTTACAACAGTCGGAGGCATCCTGGGGTCACAAGATCGCTATTTGAACCCTGCCCAGCCGGTTTCTGACAAAGTCAAGGGAGGAAACTAGATTCGCTTAGCGACAGGGGTTTCCTTAAGTAACAAGGTGGCAAAAAAGGTTGCAAAATCAGACACTACCACTTAACCATCTTACGATAGCAGTGAATATTCTGATCCTGATTGTGGTTCTAAGTCGAGGTTTACCTGCGTAATTCATGAGGTAAAACGAAAAAGAGAAGGAAGGTAGCTAAATCTGATTTATAACTCATCTTTCTAGCTTTACAAAGAAGCCACGTGCAACTCTGTACACAGGTGGTCCTCGACTTACAACAGCTCGTTTAGTGACCGTTCAAAGTTACAAGGGCACTGAAAAAAGTGACTTACGCCCATTTTTGTGGTCATAAAATGAGGACTACCGGTACTACAGACTAAAATCATGCTTAAATTCCTGTGAGCCATACCCACTCATGACTTCCAAATGGAGCTGTCCCGAGACTGTGAGAAATGCCGGAATATTGAAGAAATTGTCTTCTTCTCTGGGTTTTCTCTCTTCATTTGCAGGCTGCAGGAATTAAATAGTAGGAAAATTAATTAATACATTCTGAAATTGGGTTAATCTCTCCCCAGAGGCAGCCAAACATCAGCCCTCTGAGTATTTTGAAAACAGATGACTTGCAAAGGAGTTTATTGTAATAAAAATAAATAAATTTAGCAGTGTATCCTAGCGACGACTGTGCAAAAATCACATCAGCTCTGTAGAAAGATCCGTAGAGTAAGCCTGGCAGGAAAAAATAGCCTTGGAGCATGCAAATTTCACAAATCAATCAATCATTTGGAATAATCAAGCATGATTTCTCCTCAAATTCATTCTTTTATTATTGTATACAAATAATACGTTGTAGAATACAAATCAAAACTAAGTACAGTGGTGTCTGTACAATGGAAACTGCAAGCTGGTTTCTGGCAATGACATTTTTGTCTAGTGGCTAAAGCACCAGGCTAAAAAACAGGAGACGGTGAGTTGTAGTCCCACCAGCTGGGTGACTTTGGGACAATCTCTGTGAAAATGTTGAGTTCTAGTCCCGCCTTAGGCATGAAAGCCAGCTGAGTGACTTTGGGCCAATCACTAGGAGATGGTGAGTTCTAGTCCCGCCTTAGGCATGAAAGCCAGCTGAGTGACTTTGTGTCAATCACCAGGAGACGGTGAGTTCTAGTCCCGCCTTAGGCATGAAAGCCAGCTGAGTGACTTTGTGTCAATCACCAGGAGACGGTGAGTTCTAGTCCCGCCTTAGGCATGAAAGCCAGCTGAGTGACTTTGGGCCAATCACCAGGAGACAATGAGTTCTAGTCTCACCTTAGGCATGAAATCCGGCTGGTTAACTTTGGACCAGTCCCTCTCTCTCAGCCACCTCACAGGGTTGCTGTTATGAGGATAATAGGAGGAGGCAGGCCTGTTAGGTATATTTGCCTCCTTTATTTGTCAAAATAATAAAGGGGGATACAAATAAATCAAAGTGAAACGGGAAAGCCAGATTTGCCTAAAGACCGCATGGTTCTGCAGCCATGTCACTTGTTAAGTGATGAAAACGGTCAAAAAAATTGGATGTGACACACTCAACAACTTCCCTGATTAACAATGAAAATGCTTGTCTCAGTTGTGATCGTAAATCGAGGACTTATGGATTTACAAGGCAGACCAACTCTCATCACTGCTCTACATCAGGGGTCCCCAACCCCCGGTCTGTGGACCGGTCCCGGTCCGCGGCATGCCAGCAACCGGTCCGCACAAGCAAAGCCCCATCCACGAGATGCAGGCAGCACACAAAACCACACATCCCCTCCGGTCCATGGAAAAACCTCTCTCCACGGAAACGGTGGTCCCTGGTGCCCCAAAGGTTGGGGGCCTCTGTTCTACGTGGCCAGGACATCTTTGCATGGAGAAAGGAAAGGGGAGAGACCTAGATCACGTCAATGAGAAACGGGCCATGTCTTTCTCAAGAGGAGACCTGCAGATTCGGCCTTCAGCTGGGGGAGACCAGTTATGGCTGGGAGGTTTAAGAAAAAATCCAGTGGGTTAAAAATGGGGGAGCCCGTAAGAAGCTAAAATCTTGGTTCTCCTACCGCGTTACCTTCTCTGATTTAGCCCTCTTTATTTCCTATCCCTCCTGTCATTCTGTTAGACCGGGGGTCTCCAACCCCCGGGCCGTGGACTGGTACCGGGCCGTGGCTTGCCAGCCACCGGTCCGCACAAACAAGCAAAGCCCCATCCGTGGGATGCAGGCAGCACACAAAACCACGCACCCTCTGGTCCACGGAAAAACCTCTCTCCAAGACACCGGTCCCTGGTGCCCAAAAGGTTGGGGGCCTCTGCTCTACATGAGAACTTTTCCATAAGTCTCCCATCAAGTCAAGAATCACGGCCCTTACTCTAGATCAGCCAACTCAAAACATAAATTATGCGTGGGACAATATTGGAAGAAGGATAGTTTGCCCACTATAGAAGAATGGGTGTTTAAAGTTTCGAATCTTGCAGAAATGTCTAAGATTTCTGCTTATTTGAAAGATCATTCACAGGAAAGATATATTTCAGTTTGGAGGAGATGCATAAATTATATTCAGAACAAATATGGGACTAAAAAGTTCCATTTAGCTTATGAGTAGATTTTAGTGGGATATTGTTATTGGTACTTTGTTTGTAGTTATGTTAAAGGGGAGTTAAAGCACATTATAAATTTGGTTAATTGTATATTATGCATAATTTTTATTTAGAATATGATTATTGTAACTATAATCCTGTATTTAGCTCTGGGAAGTGGGGGGGGGAAGTGGGTGGGTTTGGGGTGGGAGGGATTTGGGGATATATTGTAAAATTTTGTTTTTGTAAAACTCTTTAATAAAAAACCCCATAAATTATGGATTCTATCCTATTGGAGACCCAATTGAGGTCTTCGTGACACTTCCCAAGTAGCTATACAGGCGGTCCTCTACTTACAACTATTCGTTTAGTGTCCATTCAAAGTTACAACGGCATTGAAAAATGCGACTTACGACCATTTTTTTCACACTGATAACCACTGCAGCATCCCCAGCCATGTAATCAAAATTCAGATGCTTGGCAAGTGGCTCATATTTATGACGGTTACATGACCCCCTTTTGCGAACTTCGGACAAGCAAAGTCAAAGGGGGCCAGCCACATTCACCTAACAACTATGTGTTGAACTTATTAATTGCAATGGCTCACTCAACAGCTGCGTAAAATGGGGCGAAACTGACTTAACAAATATCTCACTTAGCAACATAACATTTGGGGATTCAACTGTGGTCGTAAGTTGAGGACTGACTACCTGTGTATTTCATGCTGTAGAGCAGAGGGATAAAAAAGGAGAGGTGAATTACTTCAAGATCTCTCCCTTTTTTGCACCACAGAGATAAACCTCCAACTTGCAACCACATTTGGGACAGGAACTTCGGTTGCTAAGTGACACGGCTGTTAAGTGACTCGAAATACTGGTAATCCTCAATTTACATTTATTTAGTGACACTCCAAGTTACAACAAGACTGCAAAAAGTGACTTACAACTGGTCCTCACGCTTATGACTGTTGCAGCCTCCTCACGGTCACGGAGTCAAAATTCAAGCTCTTGGCAATTGGCTTGTATTTACAACGATTGTGGCATCCCAGGGTCACGACTTCATTGTTTTGCGACCTGCTTCTGACCGGCCAAGTCAATGGGGGAAAGCTGGATTCACTTAATGGCCACTTAAGAGCTGCAGTGATCCGCTTAACAACCATGACCAAAAAAGGACATTAAAATCAGGCGTGACTTACTTAAACCACTGCCTTGCTTAGCGACTGGGATTCTATTCTCTATTGTGGTCGTAAATCGAGGACTATCCCTAGGCTGAAAAAGTCCGAAGCACCTCAACCAACTCTTTTTCCTCCCCCCCCCCACCTCCAAGCAGCTAAACTTGTTCGGCCAGCAAACGGTGCCAAACGTAAGCAAAGGCGGCATCATTTTTATTTATTTTTTTGCAAAGATAATCGCTTGTTTATACAAAGGGTTGGAAGTGACGAGGTCACAAGGAAGAGGCTGCCAAATGGAACTGCCCCAAAAGGGCTTTTTTTTAAAAAAAAAGAAATAAAATGCTCTTTTTTTAAAAAAAAAAGAAAAAAGAAAAAAAGCTTCTATCCAACCCTTAGGACATTTGGCATGGCTGGGGAGGATGGGGAAGGGAGGAATCTGGTTCATTTTTGCTCCAGGAGCAATTAAATTAAACCTGCTAAGCATGTTCAGGTTTTCCTAAATTAAGTTCATCTGTTTTCGACCGCTGGGAAGAAAATAACAACCAAAAACTGAGTTTTACCCTGCCAGTATTCTATTGCCCTTGTTTTCCTACTGCCCCTTAAACCAAGCCATCATCTACGCAACAGATGAACAAACAGCAAGAAGACTCTTGTATACGTGCAGAGACATGACCAGAATCCGAAATTTGGCATCCAAACGAAGGAGAACCGAACGGGCAGCGTGCAAGCTGTAAAGCCAGCTAAATTACCAGTTTCGATTTGGTTACGGGCCTGAACGAGGCGTCAACCTATTAATCGGACATCTTCCCAGATCCGCCACGTGGATGTAGCCCCGAGACTGAGAATCGGTATTTTCCAAATATCTATTGCATTTGTTTGTATCCTGCCTTTGTTATTTTTACAAATAAGTCAGCAAACATATCCAGCACAACTTCCTCCTCTTATTTTTCCCACAACAACAACCCTGTGAGGTGGGTTGGGCTGAGAGAGAGGGACTGGCCCAAAGTCTCCCAGCTGGCTTTCATGCCTAAGGCAGGACTGGAACTCAAAGTCACCTGGTGATTGGCCCAAAGTCACCCAGCCACCTTTCATGCCTAAGGCTGGACTAGAATTCACAATCTCCTGGTGATTGGCCCGAAGTCACCCAGCTGGCTTTCATGCCTAAGGCGGGACTAGAATTCAGAGTCTCCTGGTGATTGGTCCAAAGTTGCCCAGCCGGCTTTTATTCCTAAGGTGGGACTAGAACTCACAATCACCTGGTGATTGGCCCGAAGTCACCCAGCTGGCTTTCATGCCTAAGGCGGGACTAGAATTCAGTCTGCTGGTGATTGGTCCAAAGTTGTCCAGCTGGCTTTCATGCCTGAGGTGGGACTAGAACTCACAATCACCTGGTGATTGGGCCAAAGTCACCCAGCTGGCTTTCATGCCTAAGGCGGGACTAGAATTCAGAGTCTGCTGGTGATTGGTCCAAAGTTGTCCAGCTGGCTTTCATGCCTGAGGTGGGACTAGAACTCACAATCACCTGGTGATTGGGCCGAAGTCACCCAGCTGGCTTTCATGCCTAAGGCGGGACTAGAATCCAGTGTCTCCTGGCGATTGGCCCAGAGTTACTCAGCCAACCAGTCCAGTAGCACAACATGCAATTCAACAACCACTGAAGGATAAAGGTTTTCCATGTCAGGATAAAGCAAATATTATCCTGAATTTAAAGGTTTCAGTGAGAGTCAAAAATAACTTGATAGCATATAATCGATCATAATTCTACGTTAAAAAGTTCAAACTCCTGGAATTCTGGAGGTGCTGATTGGCTGGGACTTTCTGGAAATTGAAGTCCCAACACATTTTTTTAGAGGATCAGGTTGGAGAACAAGGTTTACTTATTTAACTTGGTTGGATTTATATCCTGCTTTTCTTCCTGGAGCACACGGTAGTCATTCATTTAGTGACCATTCGAAATTACAGCGGCATTGGAAAAAGTGAGCTAGGACCAGTTTTCACACTTACGACCACTGCAGCGTCCCCATGGTCACGTGATCAAAATTTGGAGGCTTGGCAACTGGCAAGTACTTATGACGGTTGCAGTGTCCTGGGGTCACGCGATCCCCTTTTTCGACCATCTGACACGCAAGTTCAATGGGGAAGCCAGATTCACTTAACAACCGTGTGACTAACAGCAGCGGTGATTCACTTAACAACTGTGGCAAGAAAGGTCGTAAAACAGGGCAATACTCAGTTAATAACTGTCATGCTTAGCAATGGAAATTTGGGGCCCAATTGTGGTCGTTGAGTCGAGGACTACCTGAATCTCACTCCTTCACCAATTCGACCTGCCAATATTAACTGGATGAAGTGGCGTGAGTCAAGGGATAACTACTGATTTAAATCCCCCCCAAGATGAGGGAGCCCTAAACTCAAACCTTCTCACTCCTGATGTAGCATCTTCAGGCCCATATAGATGGTCCTCATTGAGCGACCACAATTGGGACTAGCCACTAAGTCATTAAGGAAAGTGGCTGTAAAATGACTTTCTTTATGGCCTCATTCCCAGGGTCTTCAAACTTGGCCCTTCCTGACTTGTGGACTTCAACTCCCAGAATTCCTCAGCCAGCATGGGGGAACTATGGCCCCTTCCTGACTTGTGGACTTCAACTCCCAGAATTCCTCAGCCAGCATGGGGGAAACTTTGGCCCCTTCATGACTTGTGTACTTCAACTCCCAGAATTCCTCAGCCAGCATGGGGGAACTATGGCCCCATCATGACTTGTGGACTTCAACTCCCAGAATTCCTCAGCCAGCATGGGGGAAACTGTGGCCCCTTCATGACTTGTGGACTTCAACTCCCAGAATTCCTGAGCCAGCATGGGGGAAACTTTGGCCCCTTCATGACTTGTGGACTTCAACTCCCAGAATTCCTCAGCCAGCATGGGGAAACCTTGGCCCCTTCATGACTTGTGGACTTCAACTCCCAGAATTCCTGAGCCAGCATGGGGGAAACTTTGGCCCCTTCATGACTTGTGTACTTCAACTCCCAGAATTCCTCAGCCAGCATGGGGGAACTATGGCCCCATCATGACTTGTGGACTTCAACTCCCAGAATTCCTCAGCCAGCATGGGGGAAACTGTGGCCCCTTCATGACTTGTGGACTTCAACTCCCAGAATTCCTGAGCCAGCATGGGGGAAACTTTGGCCCCTTCATGACTTGTGGACTTCAACTCCCAGAATTCCTCAGCCAGCATGGGGGAACTATGGCCCCTTCATGACTTGTGGACTTCCAGCTCCCAGAATTCCTCAACCAGCATGCCTGGCTGAGGAATTCTGGGAGTTGAAGTCCACAAGTCATAAAAGGGCCAAGTTTGAAGACCCCTGTCTTACTCCAATCCTCCTTTGCTCTGCAGATCTGTGAAGGTCGTAATGTTGAGAACTGGTCGCAAAATTCCTTTTTCATAAGTGTCTTAACTGCAAAGGGTTGCTGTATGAGGCAGGTGCTAAATAAGGGGCTGCCACAAAGAAAGGGGGGGGGGGTTTCAACCTATTTTCCAAAACACCAGAAGGCAAGACAAGAAAAAATGGGTGGAAACTAATCAAGGAGAGAAGCAACCTGGAATTAAGGAGAAACTTCCTGACAGTGAGGACAATTAACCAGTGGAACAGCTTGCCACCAGAAATTGTGGGTGCTCCATGACTGGATGTCTTTAAGAAGAGACTGGACAGCCACCTGTCTGAAATGGTACAGGGTCTCCTGCCTGAGCAGGGGCTGGATTAGATGGCCTCCAAGGTCCCTTGCAGATCTATCCTGATTGATTGATTGAGGGCGATCTATGCTACTCTCCAAGGTCTCCATTGAGATGGATGGCTATATAAATTCAACAAATCCATAAATAAAGTTATACACAACTCAAATTATAGATTTAAAATCCCTTCCAAAAGCCAGACAGCGCTCACAGACACCAGATGTGATATTAAATTGCAAATTGCAAGCTAATAGACAATTTGGCAAGAGACTAAAAGTTTCACAGCTGGACGAAAACATCTGGGAGGCGATAAAAGGTTGCAGCTGTAAGCCTATCCCTTCTGATCCCTCCCCCCTTTTAAAGTTTGTTTTCTAACTCTGATTGCAAAAAAAAATAAATATCATTTTCTTGCAAAAATCACGGGTGGAAGTTTCAAGACCCAAGGGCTGCCTTCAAATACAGCAAGGAAACAAAGAAAAATCAGATTTTTTTTTGCTTCATTTAACACCCCACCTGGAAATACAGCTGTGGGGAGGGAACGATGTTTGCTTTCTTTTCCTATTATCTTCCCGCAGATTCATAGTTGTTCCTTGATCTTTTGAAACATTCCTGTATCTCTATCAATCCCCTCTTTCTGGCCTCAGCTGAGGGCCAGGCAATTTTGAGAAGCATTCAATAAACCACACACACACACAAAAAAGCCAAGTTTGGCTCACACATGTTATCCAAACCCTGATACACACGTTTGGCAACCCTGGAGCAACAGAATTGTGTGGCCACAGCCCCCTAAGCTACAGTACATTTTAACTGCAATTGCTTAAATACAGGTAATCCTTGAATTTACGGACACAAATTAGCATACCGTAAGAAGGCATGCCATCCGAGTTGTAGGTTATGTCCCTCTAGGTATAGTAATCTTTTATCTCTCAGAGTTGTCCCTTCTTTTAACCAAGTTAATACAGATGCTTGATAACATAAAGCCCAATCTGGCAGGCCAAATCCTCCATTTTCTTTCGCTTCTTGTAGCATTTTCAACCATCTAATTCAGGGGTGTCAAACTCAATTTCCTTGAGGGCCACATCAGCATTGCAGTTGCCCTCGGGGGGGTGTGTGTGTGTGCAGCCTACTGGGTGGGCATGGCCAGCTCTACATCTTTCACATCAAGGGTACCTATGGGGGCCTGGGCAGGAGTGGGACAGATCTGAAGGTCTCTGGCAGAAGAAGATGGGACCAGGGCAAGTGCCAAGGTATGGTCCACTGGAGGAGCCTCACTGTTCCTCTTAGGCCATGCGGGGGGAAGCTGGACGGTGGTGCAGAGGTCAAATGCCCAGCCTAGCCCTCAAGCATCCGCGGCACTAAGCCCAGCCCCACTTCCCCAAGGGAGCACCCAGCTGCATTGCTGCTGCTGTGCCTGCTCTCCTTAGCCAGGTTGCTCGTGATGGGTACGAGGGCAAAGTCAAGAGGGAGGCCCACTCCCTCTCCATGGGAGGAGACCTGGCTTTGTATCCAAAGCTCCCTTAGCAATAGGATTAATTTAATTTTAATTTAATTTAATTTATTAGATTTATATACCGCCCTTTCCCGAAGGACTCAGGGCGGTTTACAGGGTATTTAAAATCAAGCAGTACAAAATACAAAAGTTAAAAAACAATTTAAAAAGATTAAATTATCCCTTAAAATAAAAACCCCAGTTAAAAATTCTCAGCCTGGGCCGGAGAGCTCAAAGAGCCAGGTCTTCAAGTCCCGGCGATATGAACGAAGGTCAGGGGCGGTCCTAAGCTCCACGGGCAGCTGGTTCCAGAGGGCAGGCGCACCCACAGAGAAGGCCCTCCCCCTGGGTGTTATCCGCCGGCAGTCTTTTACCGGCGGCACCCTGAGAAGACCCTCCCTGTGCGAGCGCACTGGACGAAGGGAACTTGATGCTGGCAGGAGGTGTTCCCTCAAATATCCCAGACCCAAGCCATTTAGGGCTTTATAGGTCATCACCAGCACCTTGAATCTCACCCGGAGGGCAACCGGAAGCCAATGCAGCTCGCGGAGTAGAGGTGTTACATGGGAGTATCGGGAAGCCCCCATCACAACTCGCGCGGCCGCATTCTGCACCAGCTGAAGCCTCCGGGTGGTCCTCAAGGGCAGCCCCATGTAGAGAGCGTTGCAGTAGTCCAATCGGGAGGTCTGAGCGCATGAGTGACTGTGCGCAGGGCATCTCGGTCCAGGTAGGGCTGCAACTGGCGCACCAGGCGAACCTGGGCAAAAGCCCCCCTGGTCACGGCACCTATATGGTCTTCAAAATTGAGCCGTGAATACAGGAGGACGCCCAAGTTGCGAGCCCTATCAACTGTGGGGTAACACCTCACCCCCCCATCGTTAAAGGTGGAATGAACTGGTTAGTCCGAGATGCCGATATGCACAGCCACTCAGTCTTGGCAAGATTGAGACGAAGCCTGGATGGGATGGGAGACCCCCCAGGATAGGCCAGGAAGAGGGGGCAGGGGATGGTGAAAGGGCAGCAGGGAAGGACTTCCCTCAGACCCTCCCTCTCCTTCCTTCCTTCCTTCCTTCCTTCCTTCCTTCCTTCCTTCCTTCCTTCCTTCCAGTGGTGGGAGAAGGAGGGAGGGAGAAAAACAGGCAAGAAACACAGCTAGGGAAGTGTCATCCTTCGTGAGGAATGAAGAAATGCACCATCGCCTATAAGTAGCCAGCACATGGCCCTCGCCTACTTCACATATCCGGCTTGGTGGGCTCTATGGGAGGGGATGCCATAAGCAGCATGAGAGTCGATGTTACCAGTGCAATGCTGCCCAGCCCCCAGTTTGGCAGGCAACGGGGTGTTCTCCTCACAGCGCCGAGAGGCTGAGCCGGGTGGCATGAATCTGAAGAGAACCGCAACGCTGCCCAGCCCCTAGCCTGCCCGAAGTAGGCAGGGCCATGTGCTGGCCACTTCCAGGCGATGGTGCAATTTCTTCATTTCTCACAAAGGGTGATAGCTCCCCAGCGTGTGCCCAAGGGGCAGTACCGACACGGCACGGACCGGTCCCTCGCTGCTTTCAGATGGCCTTGTGAAGGTAAGACTGAACGTGTTTCAGCATAGATGGCCACCACGAAATTGTACATTGGCTCTCGGCCGCCCTGGACCAGGGCCAAGGCAGCGGGGGCCGTTCCCTCACTGTTTCCAGGATGGGTTCGTGGGCCGCATGAAACCACTTCACGGGCCGGATCCGGCCCCCGGGCCTTGTGTTTGACATGTCTGATCTAATTCTAGCTTTTTTTCCTCCTTGCCAAATTTCAAAATCAATGTATTTAATTCATCAAAAAAAAAAAATTCCCCAGTTTTATAGGTATTGTTTGAAATAAAAAGAGTAGTTTTGGTAAAATATTCATCTTCACCGTTGCTCTTCTCCCTAGCATTGAAAGTTGTAGATTTTTCCATTTTTCCGGGTTTAATTTTATTTGTTTTAATATTTTTACATAGTTGTCTTCTTTTATTGTTGCACATCTTGCTGTTAAATATATCCCCAAGTATTTGATTTTTCTTAACTATTTGAAGGTCTGTTTTTTTCTGACAATTGATTTTTTTGTTTATCTGTAAGGTTTTTAGTTATCACTTTGGTCTTTTCTCTATTTATTTTCAATCCTGCCACTTCTCCAAATTCTTCTATCTTTTTCATAAGCTTGAGGCTTGTCTCAAGAGGCTTTTCCAATGCAAAGACCAAGTCATCTGCAAATGGTTGTAGTTTATATTTTTCATCTTTTTTATCTCCAGTCCTTTAATTTCTGAGTCTTGCCTAATATTTCTATTCAGTGCTTCCAATGTTAATATAAATAACAATGGGGATAATGGACACCCTTATCTTGTGCCTTCTTTAATATTAACGTTTTCTGTAAAGTTTCCATTTACGATTACTTAAGCTCTTTGTCTATGATAAATTGTTTTAATTATATTTGTAAGGTTTTCTCCGAAATCCATTTCGTTTAGTTATTGAATCATAAATTGCCAGATTACGTTATCAAAAGCCTTCGGTGCATTTAGGACAGGAGTAGGCAACCTCGGCTCTTTTATGACTCATGGACTTCAACTCCCAGAATTCCTGAGTCAGCTGACTCAGGAATTCTGGGAGTTGAAGTCCATGAGTCATAAAAGAGCCGAGGTTGCCTACCCCTGGTCTAGGAATATTAGCACCATCTGCTTCCCTAGGTGCATGTCATAGCATTCCAAAATATTTAAGATCATTCTTAAGTTATTTCAAAAGGCAGACTTAAAACCATGGTTTAAAAATTAGGCTGGTTTCCCTTGGGGACAGCTCAACTTGTGACAATTGGGCCTGGAATTTTCAGTCGCTAAGCAATGCCTTTTGCAATGTATGGCTGTGAAAGTTGGACCATAAGAAAGGCTGAGCGCCAAAGAATGGAGGCCTTTGAACTCTGGTGCTGGAGAAGACTCCTGCGAGTCCCTTGGACTGCAAGGCGATCAAACCGGTCAGTCCTAGAGGAGATCAACCCTGACTGCTCATTAGAAGGCCAGATCCTGAAGCTGAAACTGAAATACTTTGGCCACCTAATGAGAAGGAAGGACTCACTGGAGAAGAGCCTCATGCTGGGAAAGGTGGAGGGCGAGAGAAGAAGGGGACGACAGAGAATGAGGTGGCTGGATGGAGTCACTGAAGCAGTAGGCGTGAGCTTAAATGGACTCCAGAAGATGGTAGAGGACAGGAAGGCCCGGAGGAACGTTGTCCATGGGGTCGCGATGGGTCAGACACGACTTCGCAACTAACAACAAGAAAGCAATGCCTTTGTGAAGGTTGTTCTCTGTTCGTATACAAGTAGTCCTCAACTTAAAACAGTTCGTTTATTGACCACCAAAAGTTACAATGGCATTCGTCCAGTGTGCTCCCACAGGGAGGGCCTGCTCAGGGTGCCGCCGGTAAAAGATTGCCGGCGGATAACACCCAGGGGGAGAGCCTTCTCAGTGGGTGCGCCTGCCCTTTGGAACCAGCTGCCCGTGGAGCTTAGGACTGCCCCCGACCTCCGTTCATTCCGCCGGGACCCGAAGACCTGGCTCTTCAAGCTCTCTGGCCCAGGCTGAGAATTTTAATTTTAAATTTAATTGGGGTTTTTACTTTTTTTCAGGGATTGATGTAATTTTTTAAAATTGTTTTTAACTTTTGTATTTCTTGTTTTAAATACCCTGTAAACCGCCCTGAGTCCTTCGGGAAAGGGCGGTATATAAATCTAATAAAATAAAATAAAATAAATAAAAATAATTTTTAAAAAAAGTGTCTTATGACCATTTTAAGGCCGTTGCAGCATCCCCGTGGTCACATGATCAATATTCCGAAGCTTGGCAACTGGTTCACATTTATGACGGTTGCAGTGTCCCGGGAGGGGTGGTGGTGGTTTGTCACGTGATCTCCATTTTGCAACCTTCTGACAAGCAAAGTCAATGGGGAAGCCAGATTCACTTAACAACTGTGTTATTAACTAAACAACTGCGATGATTCCACTTAACAAACGGAGCAGGAAAGGGCTGGTCTGAAATGGTATATAGGTTCTCCTGCTTGAGCAGGGGGCTGGACTAGAAGACCTCCAAGATCCCTTCCAAGCTCTATTATTATAAGGTGGCAAAAGGGGATCACGTGACCCCGAGGCACTGCAACCATCGTAAATACGAGTCAGTTGCCAAGCGTAAATAAATATGAGTCATGAAATGGGGCAAAATTCACTTAACAGATGTCTCACTGAGCAACATAAATTTTGTTGGTCCACTGTGGTGATAAGTCAAGGACTACCTACAGTACTGCTTTGCCATGTCAGTGTTCTTGGCGGTTCCTTGATTGGTTTGTTGTTTGCTGCTCGATTCTTTTTGTCCGAGTTGCTAGTTCCTTGATGCAGACATTAGAATAGAATAGAGCTGGAAGGGACCTTGGAGGTCTTCTAGTCCAGCCCCCCGCTCAAGCAGCAGAACCTATACCATCTCAGACAAGTGACTGTCTAGCCCAGACATGTCAAACACAAGGCCCGGGGGCCGGATCCGGCCCGCGAAGTGGTTTCATGTGGCCCGCGAAGCCATCCTGGAAACAGTGAGGGAACAGTCCCCGCTGCCTTGGCCCTGGCCCAGAGACCCTCCTCCTGCCAGAGACCCTCAGATCTGTCCCACTCCTGCCCAGGCCCCCATAGGCACCCTTGATGCGAACGATGGAGAGCTGGCCACGCCCACCCAGGCCATATGCACTCTAGCCACGCCCATCCAGTAGGCCACACCCACCCTGGCCATACCCACCCAGCCCCTTGAGGGCAACCGCAATGCTGATGCGGCCCTCAATGAAATTGAGTTTGACACCCCTGCTCTAGCCTCTTCTTAAAAACCTCCAGTGATGGAGCGCCCACGATTTCTGGTGGCAGGCTGTTCCACTGGTTAATTGTCCTGACTGTCCGGAAGTTTCTCCTTAATTCTAGGTAGCTTCTCTCTTTGATCAGTTTCCAACCATTGTTTCTCGTCCTTCCCTCTGGTGAACAACCTGGCCCCCTCTTCCTTGTGGCAGCCCCTGAGATACTGTAATACTGCTATTAATTAATATTTTAGGTTTGCCATTCTGTAAAAGAAGAGCTGTTTGGTCACCTAAACAGTGCAGCTTGCAATCAACTCGATCAGAAACAGGCAAACAGCAGGAAGAAAAATGTCAGCTAAACTAGAGATGCAGAGATCTTATCCAAGTCACTTAATTTTTTTAACTGGGTTTTTCAAGATCGCAGGAGTTAAGGCAATGCTGCAGCCAAAGCAGCGGATCTAAGAAAGACATTTTTGCTGTAGCACGAAATGCTCACAAATGGATATGGATAGGTAGGTGCTTTGGGCAACTGGGTGTAACCACTGAGAAACACTCTCCGTAGATATATCGGTGCCCTCATCCGGTGTAAATCCTCGGCTTACGGCCACAACTGACCCCCCAAATTCCTGCTGATAAGCAAACGCAGCTGTTAAGTGACCTGGCTGAGGAATTCTGGGAGCTGAAGTCCACAAAGTCTTAAAGTTGTCAAGGTTGCAGGCCCCTGGTCTACATGACCTCCCAGCTCCAATAGTCTATGAATCTGGATGGGGAAACGATGGCAGCCGAATCCCAAACGTATCCAGAGAATGGGCACTTTGGCGACAGGCATTGATTCAGTCAAAAATGTCGGGGTTAAGGTTATCCGGACCTTTACCTCAACTCTGAAGACTTCGCCAGCACCCTCACAGTCGTTGGACGTAATTATCGGGGTGTGTATATGGGTGTAGCCGTTCTCCTAAAAGGTGGAAAAGGGATAGAAAGAAACAGAGTTATTCTGCTCATGGCTGATCTGAAATAGAACCAACGGCTTGTTCATTAGAATCCAGGCCCCATCAAAAAAAAATGTGAATGAAAGCATGAATTTTTATTTACTTTTTATTGAGCGTAGTAGGGCATCTACAGAGGTCGTGCCACCACTGCTATACAAGAGTACAGATAGTCCCCGACTCACGACCACAACGGAGCCCAGAATTTAGGTTGCTATGTGGGACGTAGTTGGGAAGTGAATTTTGCCCCGTTTTACGACCTTTCTTGCCACACTTAGAAGTGAATCCCTCAGGTTGTTAAGCGAATCCGGCTTTGCCCCTTTGACTTTGCTTGTCAGAAAGTCGCAGACGGGGATCACGTGATCCCGGGAGGCTGCAACCGTCATAAATGTGAGTCAGTTGCCAAGCGTCTGAATTTGGTCGTAAGTGTGAAAAAGGGTCATGTGTCACTTTTTTCGGCGGTGTAACTGCGAATGGTCACTAAATAAACTGTTGTAAGTCGTAGGCCTAAAAGTAATAAATCACATTATACAGACAGACACAAATGCAAGTTTAAATAAAACATCAGCAAATATAAGTTGTGTGCACACACACACACACACGTACGTACGTACATACATACATACATACATATATATATATATATATGTGTGTGTGTGTGTGTGTGTGTGTATGTATGTAGGGACGCAGTGGCTCAGGATGCTGAGCTTGTCGATCAGAAGGTCGGCAGTTTGGCGGGTCAAATCCCGAGTGCCGCGTAGCAGAGTGAGCGCCTGTTACTCGTCCCAGCTTCTGCCAACCTAGCAGTTTGAAAGCACGTAAAAATGCAAGCAGAAAAATAGGGACCGCTCCGGTGCGAAGGTAACAGCGTTCCGTGCACCTTTGGCATCTAGTCATGCCGGCCACATGACCACGGAGACGTCCTCGGACAAGCGCTGGCTCTTCAGCTTTGAAATGGAGATGAGCACCGGCCCCTAGAGTCGGAAACGACTAGCAGGCGTGTGCGGGGGAACCTTTACCTTTTTTATATATATATGTGTATATATATATATGTGTGTGTGTGTGTGTGTGTGTGTATGTATATGTGTGTGTATGTTTATGTGTGTGTGTGTGTATGTACGTATGTATACACACACACAAGGGTATGGCTAGTTTATGATAGCTAAATAGTTTGAAATAGTTATGCTAGTATCCCTTTAATTCTTTGTTGGTAAATTTAAAAATATATGTACACAGACACATATACAGATATACACAGACATACACACTGTATGTGGGATTTTATACTGTACAAGGTCTATACAGAAAGAGGTGGAGGTGAAGAGAAGAGAGGAGAGGAGAGGAAAAGAGAGGAAGAGAAGAAAAGAGAGGAGAGGAAGGAAGAGGAAGAGGAGAGAATAACAGTTGGAAGGGACCTTGGAGGTCTTCTAGTCCAATCTCCTGCTCATATATGTATGTATGTATACAATCTCCAAACAGGAGACCATCATGCAGAAGATGGAACAATCTAGGCAGAATTGTGGAAACAGAAATATAAGCTTAAATCAGGGGGAGGCAATTAATTTTCCCAAAAGGCCACATGAGAAAGGCCACTCTCGCCACCCCTGGCCCACTGCCGTCACCCACCACCATGGGTCAGACCGGGGCAGCCAAAAGGCCAGATGTGACCCACAGGCCTGTAAAATGCCCAGATCTGGTTTACACCATCCCGTGTGATGCTCACTTTGAACTCATGGCAGAACCGGTTGAGGGCAGTGAAATCCGAGAACACAGATTAACAGAGTTGGGAGGGACCTTGTGTGTGTGTGTGTGTGTGTGTGTGTGTGTGTGTGTGTGTGTGTGTCTTCTACTCCAACCCCCTACTCGAGCAGGAGACCCTTATACCATTTCAAGCAAATGGTTGTCCAGTCACTTCTTAAAAAACCTCCGGTGATGGAGCACCCACAACTTCTGATTAATTCTTCTCACCGTCAGGAAATCCCTCCTTAGTTCTAAGTTGCTTCTCTCCTTGATTCGTGTCCATCCGTTGCTTCTTGTCCTGCCTTCGGCCGTTTTGGAAGAATAGGTCGACCCCCTTTGTAGTATCCCTTCAAAAATCGGAACCGTGCTCTCGTGTTCCCCCCCACACACACACTTATTTTCATTAAACCATAGGTCATCTACCTGAGGTCAACAGAGATGGGCTCAGATCCCTGGGTGACCGGGCTTTCGGTATTGTGGACTACCTTGCAAGGTGATCCAAGGATAACACAAGTCCAGTTTGGCTAGAAAGGATTTTAAACAGCCACAACATGCGGCCAATAAAATATTTCTCCAGCAAGGAGAACTTGAAGGTGTGCAAATGCTGCCCCCTGGTGGTCGTGTCTGAATAGTTTTAAATGCACAACTGGGTTAATTTTAAGAGGGTCCCACTCAAAGGGAAGAACAGGGGGCATATTATAAAAGCACAGACCCAAGGCTGGGGCCGCACAGGATCCTGCCCACCTAGAGGGAGGTTTAGCTTAAAAATAATTTAGAGCAGAGTTTCTCAACCTCAGCAACTTGAAGATATGTGGACTTCAACTCTTAGAATGGGAAGGAAAAGGTTAAGTGTCTCTGGAGATTCTCCCGTCCTGGTTGTCCCAAAGGTGCTTTTTTAATTTTATTTTATTTTAATCCCATTTATATCCCGCCCTTCTCCGAAGACTCAGGGCGGCTTACAAGCTTAACAGTAGCCTTCATTCTATGTATATGCCTGCTTGTTAGGGCTTTCACACACCCCCCCAAGCGGCATTATTACAAAGTCAGCTTATTGCCCCCAACAATCTGGGTCCTCATTTTACCTACGTCGGAAGGATGGAAGGCTGAGTCAACCTTGAGCCTGGTGGGACTCGAACCTGCACTAATTGCAGGCAGCTGGTGTTACTTAAGGAGGCATTAGCCCACTGCTCCACCAAGGCTCCTTTCAAGAGGCAACTGGAACTTGCTTGTTTTTTCTCTGAAGACGTTTCGCTTCTCATCCCAGAAGCTTCTTCAGGTTCTGACTGAATGGTGGGGGAATGGAAGGATTTATACTCCTTGCAGACCGCTGGTCGTTTGCCTCATTTTAAGTGAGTCGTTGAGGCCACCTGGAGGTTTACCTGTGTTCTCAGGGTCACCTGAGTGGTGCAAATGGGGGTGGAGCCTTCTTGGCTGCAGGATATTTTTCTGCCCTGGGTCCCTTGAAGGCAGGCACACAGGCTGTTGGGGACGAGTTTGTGTTGTCTGCATCTCAAGCTGAAGAGCAAATAGTTCCTGGAGTCTGCAAATGTTTTCTGGAAATCTGTTCACATGCACCATTTAGAGGGCGTTCCTCCCAAAGCGCATTGCTAAATGTCTACGGAGATTCTCAGTCCTCCAGATCAGAGCTGAGGAAGCTTCTTGGAGGAGAAGCAAAACGTCTTCCAAGGAAAAATAAAGGAAGTCCAGTTGCCTCTTGAAAAAAGCACCTCTGGGAAAACCATGACCTGGAGGACGGAGAATGAAGAATCTTGTTGTTAGCTGCGAAGTCGTGTCCGACCCATCGCGACCTCATGGACAACGTTCCTCCAGGCCTTCCCGTCCTCTACCACAGGGCTTTTCAACCAGTGGTACGGATACCACCTGTGGTACGTTGGCACCTGGCAGGTGGTACGCGGCCATCCTAGATAAGTGGTAGCGGGGGAGGGGAATCAGCTGAACCGGTGGCAGCACCGCACAAGCCTGAGCGAGAGACGGCTGGAGCTGCAGGGCTGTCAGGGCTCAGCGGAAGCACCAGGATCCAGCTGGAGTTCGGCACCGATCCTGGTGCTTCTGCTGAGCCCAGAAGAAGCGCCGATCAGCTGGAATGTTGCAGCATCTCCAGGGTCTTGTGATTTACATTCAGATGCTTGGCAACTGATTCATATTTATGACGGTAACTGTGTCCCAGGGTCAAGTGAAGTGACCAAAACCTGCTGCAACCACCCAGCAGGGGGGGGGGGAGAAATAAAAACCAAACACCCCCCACCCCACCCCCGCTGCCAATCCTCAACAGAAATGCTCACAACAATGAAAACCTCGGACAGGAGGAAGAGCGCCACCGGGCGGGCAGGCAGGTGTCTTGCTCGGCTCTGGCTTGGGGGGCACTTTTTTCAGTGCCGTAACTTCGAACAGTCAACAAGTGAACTGTTGTAAATTGAGGACTACCTGTACTTCATCATTTTTTCCCTTTGGTCATCAAGTTTTTGACACCTTGCTAGGTGACTGGTGGTACCCGGATGTTGCTGTATTCTAAAAGTGGTACAATGGATGAAAAGGTTGAAAAGCCTTGCTCTACCATCTTCTGGAGTCCATTGAAGCTCACGCCTACCGCTGCAGGGACTCCATCCAGCCACCTCATCCTCTGTCATCCCCTTCTTCTCTTGCCTTCAACCTTTTCCAGCATTAGGCTCTTCTCCAGTGAGTCCTTCCTTCTCATTAGGTGGCCAAAGTATTTGAAGAATGAAGAATATCTAACATAAAATACACTTAACTAAGTAACACACGAGTGTAAGATTCCATAGGTCGCCCTTGATTTACCATCATAACGAAGCCGGCCATTATAGTCATAAGTTGTGACGGCTGTGAAGTGGGTCACGCAAATGACCAACCTGGTTTTACAACCTTTTTTTGCAGCGGTCGTTAAGTGAATAACCACAGTTTAAGTAAATGCGGTCGTTAAGCGAACACCGCAGTCATTAAGCGACTTATGACCATTTTTCACACTTATGACCGTTGCAGCATCCCCATGGTCATGTGATCAAAATTCAGATGCTTGTTAACTGGCTCGTATTTATGACGTTTGCAGTGTCCTGGGGTGGGTGGGTGGGAGGTCACGCGATCTCCTTTTGCGACCTTCTAACAAGCAAAGTCAAGGGGGGAAATCCAGATTCACTTTAACAACCGTTTTACTAACTTTAACGACTGCAGTGATTGACTTAACAACCGTGGCAAGAAAGGTCGTAAAATGGGGGGGGACTCAATAAATATCTTGCTTAGCAACAGAAAGTTTAGGCTCAATTGTGGTCATAAATCAAGGACTGCCTGTCTATGGCTCCGCCCCAGTTAGCAGCCACTTCCGTCTATGAACTGGTCGCTTTCCCAACCGACAGCCACACATCCTGTGGCAGGCAGTTCCCAAGACCGGAGTTACCTTGAAATAGGAGTGGATTGCTGCAGTGGCTTCACTGCGTACCCTCAAGAGGGCACCCAGCACGTTGCTTCGGCATCGGATGTGAGGCAGCTCCCGGAGATATTCCAGAGAATGGTGGACTTTGTATTTCAGAGGGAAAGCCTAAAGAAGGGAGAATATATAGAAAGTATATAAAAAAATATAGAGGCAGCTTGGTCTAGTGGTTAAAGGACTAAGTTAGAAAGAAGGAGACTCTGAATTCTAGTCCCGACTTAGCTATGAAATCCAGCTGGCTGACTTGGGCCAATTACCAGGAAACTGTGAGTTCTAGTTTGGCCTTAGTCTTGAAAGCTGGCTGGGTGACTCTGGGCCAATCACCAGGAGCCTGTGAATTCTAGTCCCCCCTTCGGCATGAAAGCCAGCTGGGTGACTTTGGGCCAATCACCAGGTGCCTATGAGTTCTGGTCCTGGCTTAGGCAGGCAAGCTGATTGGGTGACTTTGAACCAATCACCAGGAGACTTTTAAGTCCAGGGGTCTTCAAACTTGGCTCTTTTATGACTTGTGGACTGACTTGTGGACTTCAACTCCCAGAATACCTCAGCCAAGCATGCCTGGCTGAGGAATTCTGGGAGTTGAAGTCCACAAGTCATAAAAGGGCCAAGTTTGAAGACACCCCCCCTGTTCTAGTCACTCCTTTGCCACAAAAACCAGCTGGGCGACTTTGGGCCAGTCCCTCTCTCTCAGACCAACCCACCTCACAGGGTTGTTGTGGGGAAAATAGGAGGAGGAAGGGATATTAGGCATATTCACAGCTTTCTTTGTAAAAACAAGAAAGGAAGGATGCAGATAAACGAACAATAAATTATCTTTACTCCAGGAGAAGCCCTACAGCTATGGTGAGCTTGGAATGGAATTCTTTTGCAGAAAAGCTTGCAGCAAAACAACAACAACAAAACACAGCCCCAGCATTGGAAAATAATTCCCTTACCAAAACGTCACAAGGTCCCACCACACGTATATTCTCTGCCGCCAGCTCCACCCTTTGTCCTTTGTGCGGACTTTTCACCAGCTTCCCTTGCACTTCCACGGAACTGCCAAAAGTCAGCGTCCTGTAATGAAACCAGAAAGTTTTACGGCAAAAACTTCGATAGAAGGATTTTGAATCAGTGTGGGGTTGGAGGTCACCGACAAAATTTCAGCTCAACGTGCACAACTCCACAGTCTTTTCTCTCTCTCTCTCTCTCTCTCTTTTTTTTCCAAAACGGGAGTGACACTGCTACAACTTTTGAGAGGCTGCCACAAGGAAGAGGGGGGCGGTGGGGTTCAACTTATTTTCTAAAGCACCAGAAGGCAGGACAAGAAGCAACGGATGGAAACTAATCAGGGAGATGTCAAGGTAATGATTTAATAGCTAAACAGCTTATGTAATAACGTAATGTAACGTAAGGTGGATGATGCAATGATAGGAATGACTCAGCAGGGTCTGTATCCCTTTAAGAGCCTGAGTATAAAAGGGAAGGCTTTTGCTGGACTGTTTCTCTCTCATCCATTTCCTGCTGTAACTGCTGTGTGTTGGAGTTTGCTGTATTACCACGTGCATGTATATTGTTCCTGGTGTATGATATTGTAGATAGTGTAAGATAAACCACCATTTAATATAGACCACTGTTTACTGTGTTTATTCCCGGGTTATCTCAGTGCAATAAGACTGTGCATGCTCTGACAGTCTAGAATTAAGGAGGAATTTCCTAACAGTGAGAAGAATTTAATCAGTGGAGCAGGGGGTTGGACTAGAAGACCTCTAAGGTTCCTTCTGACTCAGTTATACTCTTATTCTGAAAGACTTGCCTCCAGAAGTTGTGGGTGCACCATCACTGGAAGGTTTTAAGAAGAGACTGGACAGCCATTTGTCTGAAATGGCATAGGGTCTCCTGCTTGAGCAGGGGGCTGGACTAGAAGACCTCCAGGGTCCCTTCCAGCTCTATTCTGATTGACTGAGTCACTACAATAAATGGCTTAAAATGCCACTACAGGTAGTCCTCGACTTACAAAAACTGAACCCAAACTTTCTGTTACTAAGCGAGGCATTCGTTAAGTGAATTCTGCCCCATTTTACGACCTTTCCTGCTATGGTTGTTAAGTGAATCGCTGCAGTTGTTAAAACGAATCGTACAGTCATCAAACAAATCTGGCTTCTCCCGTTGACTTTGCTTGTCAGAAGGTCGCAAAAGGGGTGTGTGTGTGTGTCACCTGATACCGGGACACTGCAACCGTTGTAAATACGAGTCAGTTGCCCAGCGTCTGAATTTTGATCATGCGACCACGGGGGAATGCTGCAACGTTGGTACGTGTGAAAAATGGTCGTAAGCCACATTTTTTTTTAGTGCTGTTGTAACGGTGACTAAACATCATCTTCCCATCGTCCTGTGCGCCCCCACAGGGAGGGCCTTCTCAGGGTACCGCCGGTTAATGAATGCCGGCGGGTTATTCCCAGGGGAAGGGCGTTCTCTGTGGGTGCGCCTGCCCTATGGAACCAACTACCCACAGAACTTAGGACTGCCCCCGACCTTCGCTCATTTCGCCGGGACCTGAAAACTTGGCTCTTCGATCTGTTTGGTCCAGACTGTGGGGTTGTTAATTTAACTGGGTTTTAGATTTACTCTTGGGGCTTGAATTTAATTTAATTGTTTTAATGGTTTTTAATTTTTTGTATTCATGGTTTTAACTGCCCTGTAAACCGCCCCGAGTCCTACGGGAATAGGGCGGTATACAAATCCAATAAAATAAATAAATAAATAAATAAATAAATAAATAAATAAATAAATAAATAAACTCTTGTAAATTGAGGACTACTTCTACTCAATCTCTCTAGGATTTGGAAGCTGCAAAGAAATGGGAAAATGGCGCCTGGATTCAGGCAAAGCCACTTTACCCTCTTAAGCCCGGCAACTTTTAAGAGCTGTGAACTTCAACTCCCAGAATTCCCCAGCCAGGCAGGCTGTTGTAGACCCACATGACTCTTAATGGCCTCCAAACCACACCAACAGCTTGTCAAATAAAATACAGAGACAAAAGCTTTTGCTGAAAATCAAAACAGATCATATCCAGAGTTGTCCCCTTGCCCATAAAAGTGGCTGCCTTCTCAAAGGAGACAAGATTTATCTTTTAGCAATCGTGCCCTTCTCGTCAAGAGAGGCTTACAAATGGCCTCCTTAATTTGCTCTAGCAAGCGAAGGTCATAATTTTTATTTTTTTTTATTTTATTTTAATCCCATTTATATCCCGCCCTTCTCCGAAGACTCAGGGCGGCTTACAATCTAAGCATAAACCAATGTGCTTAGCAATAGCCTTCATTCTATGTATATGCCTGCTTATTAGGGCTTTCACACACACCCCAAGCGGCATTATTACAAAGTCAGCTTAATTGCCCCCAACAATCTGGGTCCTCATTTTACCTACCTGGGAAGGATGGAAGGCTGAGTCAACCTTGAGCCTGGTGGGACTCGAACCTGCACTAATTGCAGGCAGCTGGTGTTACTTAAGGAGGCATTAGCCCACTGCTCCACCAAGATAACTTTAGTACTCCAGCTTTAGAAAGAGCCATTCTAAAGCCAGGAATATATTCACCAGCCCATTTAGTGAATTATCTTTTGTCATTCCTTTTTGCCCCTTTCCATCCTTTTTCACATAAACAGAGTAAGAGTTGGAAGGGACCTTGGAGGTCTTCTAGTCCAACCCCCTGCCCAAGCAGGAGAACCTATGTCTTTTCGGACAAATGGCTGTCCAGTCTCTTCTTAAAAACCTCCAGTGATGGATTTCTGGAGTTAACCTGTTCCACTGATTTAACTGTTCTCACTGTCAGGGAATTTCTCCTTATTTTTAGGTTGGATCCCTCTTTAATGATCTTCTACCTGGTATATGTCCTGGCCTCAGATGTAGTTAATCAATGGAACGGCTTCCCTCCAGAAGTTGTGGGTGCTCCATCACTGATACAGGGTTTGCTGCTTGAGCAGGGGGCTGGACTAGAAGACCTCCAAGGTCCCTTCCAACTCTGTTATTTTGTGATGCTTTGAAAGCAACCTCCTTACGAGGCCTAAAGTAGTGTAGCCCCACCCCTCAGCCCCATCCAGCTAGCCAGAGACGATGAAACAACCTGGGCTCCAAACATGGATCTGCCACCACCTGGAGATGCTCCAACGAGGAGCCATCACTGACATGGAGAAACAAAATTCCTTTCTGAGACCGGACGGAACGGACCCAGCCCTGGACGGGGAAGAAAACAGGAATTAATTTATCTCTAGCCAAAGATAGAGTTAGACAGAGCTCTATAACAGAAAAATATTTTTTATAGTTTTGTAGCGTTCTTTTATATAGTTTTATTTTTTAATCTTGTAAGTTGCCCAGAATTACCTGGTGGTTAAGATGGGCAGCCGATAAATAAATAAATAGATTGATAGATGACTGATATAGATAGATGATAGATTGATAATGATAGATATAGAGGATAGATGATTAGATAGAAAGATAATGATGATTAGATAGATGATAGGTAGAGATAGATAATAGATATAGACAGATAAATATAGATATAGATAATGGCAGATAATGATGATTAGATGGATGGTAGATGATAGCTAGACAGGTATAGATTGATTGATGAGACAATTAGACGACAGATAATGATGATTTGTTTTTATTGAAAAGTTTTATAAAAGTTACAATGTTATCCCATCCCAACCCCCCCTAAACCCCCCTCCTCCTCCCCCACTTCCCAAAGCTGATTACAGGGTTACAAATATATAGTAATCATAATCTAATTAACATTGAGCGACTATATAAATAAGCAAATACATAATACACTTTAACCTGCCTATAACATGATTACAAACACTCTAAAAATATCCAACTTATATATAAAAAAATAAGGAAAAAAAAGTTATTTAAATTATAACAATCTAAAATTTACTCATAAGCTAAATGGAACTTTTTAGTCCCATATTTTTTCAGAATATAATCTATCCATCTTCTCCAAACCGAAATGTATCTTTCTTGTGAATGATCCTTCAAGTAAGCAGAAATCTTAGCCATTTCTGCTAATTTGACACTTTAAGCGTCCACTCCTCTATAGTAGGCAGACAGTCCTTCTTCCAATATTGCCCTACCAATAACCTCGCAGCTGTTATCAAATTCAACATCAAATTAATTTCTTTAGTATCACAATCTGTAATGACACCCAATAAAAATAATTGTGGAGTAAAATTTATCTTTCTCTTAAAAATCTTTTGAATGTTCCACCAAATTTTAATCCAAAAAGCTTTTATATTTCTACAAGATAATGATGATTAGATGACAGATGAAAGGTAGATAATATATAAACAGATATAGACATACAGGTGATAGATAGATAGATAGATAGATAGATAGATAGATAGATAGATAGATAGATAGATATAGGTAGGTAGGTAGGCAGGTACAAAGAAAATAAGAAAGAAAATAGTAAGAAAGAAAGACCACCATAACCTCATCACACACTATGCTTATACAGTTAGTCCTTGATTTACAACCATTTGCTGTTTAACGACCATTCAAAATTACAATGGCACTGAAAACAGTGACTTATGACCTGTCCTCATGCTTATGACCATGGCAGCATCCCTACAATCACATGATCAAAATTAGGTTGCATTTATGACAATTGCAGCATCCCAGAGTCATGCAATTACCGGTTGTTAAGTGAATCAGGTGATCATTAAGCAAATCCAGCTTCCCTATTGGGAAGCCTTAGGCACGAAAGCCATCTGGGTGAGTTTGGGCTAATCACCAGGAGACGGTGAGTTCTGCTCCCGCCTTAGGCACAAAAGCCAGCTGGGTAACTTTGAGCCAATCACCAGGAGACGGTGAGTTCTAGTCCCGCCTTAGGCATGAAAGCCGGTTGGGTGACTTTGGGCCAATCACCAAGTGATAGTGAGTTCTAGTCCCGCCTTAGGCACGAAAGCCGGCTGGGTGACTTTGGGCCAATCACCAGGAGACGGTGAGTTCTAGTCCCGCCTTAGGCATGACAGCTGGTTGGGTGACTTTGGGCCAATCACCAGGAGACGGTGAGTTCTGGTCCCGCCTTAGCCATGAAAGCCAGCCGGGTGACTTTGGGCCAGTCCCTCTCTCTCAGCCCAACCCACCTCACAGGGCTGTCGTTGTGGGGAAACAGGCGGACAAAGGAGCATTAGACACGTTTGCTGCCTTGACTTTCTTATCAAGTAACAAGAGTGAAATCAAAGTCTAATAAATAAAAAAAATATATATAGCAATTCTGTTCTTCCCACCTACCTGAATTTTAACATCACACCCAGTTGGATCTTGGACCTCTAATGCCTCTCGGATTTGGAGCTGTCTGGCGGCCACACTAGTTTTTGTGGATGGAAGAGAAGAACAACTCCGAAGAACCAAGCGTGCACAACGGGCCCCAAACATCTAGTAGTTGGAGAGAGAAGCAAGAAGTAAAATACAAACTGAGCAGAACTGGAAGTGACCGTCCAAGCAGGAGACCCCCACAACCATTTCAGACAAGTGGCTGTCCAGTCTCTTCTTAAAACTTAATTTTTTACACACACAAAAACAAAGTGTCCAGAGCTAGAGAGTGCCCAAATCACATTATACATGCAAAAGTAGCCAGGATCATCACCCTAAGCTTGAAATAAATAAGGACTAATAAAAAGTCTTTATTTCTTTTCTTCCTTTTTTTCTTCCTTTCCTTCCCTCCCTCCCTCCCTTTCTTCTTTTCTTTTCTTTTCCTTTCCTTTCCCCCTTCACTCCCCTCCCCTTCCCCCAAGTTTTAGGTATTCTGAAGTCTGCTTTTGAAAAAAAATGTTCTGGCTGATAAAACTGGAATTCCTGTGGAGAATATATTTTTAATAGGAAAAAAGGGGGAAACGCAGTAATCTTTTCTTTCTTTTTCTCTCTCTTTCCTTCCTTCTTTCTTTCTCTCTTTCTTTCTTCCTTCCTTCACTTTCTCCCTTTCCTTCCCTCCCCTTCCCCCAAGTTTTAGGTATTCTGAAGTCTGCTTTTGAAAAATATTCTGGCTGATGAAGAATCCCTGTGGAGAATATTTTTTAATAGGAAAGAAGGGGGAAAACGTAGGAATCTTTTCTTTTTCTTTCTTTTTCTCTTTCTTTCTTTCCTTTTTCTTTCTTTTTCTCTCTCACCACAAAACCAACCCAGCTTACAAGTTTACACTAAAGTTAAAAGGTAAGCTAAACTTATACTAAACTTTAAGCTTTATTACAGCGTTATGGATTTATTTGTCTATTTTTATATTTTGATACCTTTTGTCTACTTTAGGGTCTAGTAGTTCCTCTGCAGCCACCTTCTCCAAGCTGGCGCCCCACCGTTACGGATACCCAGTGCTGCAAAATGCCAGGGAATCACTAGAAGGAGCAACGCAATGCAATAAACCCCGACTCTCTACCGCTACGCTATCTAGCGCCCGTCCGGATGGTTGCAGTTTAAGCAGAAAATCCCAGCATGCGCAATCAGCCGCGCATTATGGGTTCTGCTTCTACCCCGCATTGCCCCCACCGCAAAAGTGAATTTCTGCCCGCCACTCCGCTCCCGACTGGTTGCAAAGCGCTTCAATTCGATGCAAACCAGGAATTGCAAAGCCGCCTCCCCTCCCCTTTCCAGCCCAGGACGGGTCGTCTGGCAGCCAATGGGAATGGAGAGATGGGCTGTAGGTCAGCCAATCGCGAAAAGGCAATTCTTTACGGAAGTGACGCCTCTCTCAGGCGCGCTGGCTCACGGGAGTTGTAGTTCCTGGCTTGAATATCACGGGAAGTCGGGAGGAGTCGGGAGGCGGAGGAATGCGATGAATATTAATATACTTTGCTTTCAATACATAATGAATAATCTGACCTATACTGTACGTGTACATACATATAAATAACCAATGAGCAATAATCGAACAATGGCAACAATAAAATAATAATATAGCCACAATAAATGAAGAACAGAAATTATATATATATATATATATATATAAATTCGAATCTCAGATAAAGGCTATGACTGACTGATGAGAACATAAGAAGTTCGTCAGCCTCCCAAATTCTTTATTAGCAATTTGAATAATTTACACAAATAATGAGCTGTCATAAGTTGACTATATCCTGTGGATAAGCCTTGAGTCAGGCCAAAGCAGGAAAGAAAGAGTTAATTAGCAAGGTGCATTCAAAAAGCCTTGACAAATTCTTAACACACACACACACACACACACACACACACAGATATACACACACACACACACACACACACATACATACACACATACACACATATAGTATATAATTAAAATGCTAAGAAATATAGCAACTAATTCACATTAATTTAGTCATTGCGGTACTATACATTAAAATTATTTGTTAGGGTTAGAATTTTATCTATTTGTTTATATCTCACCTTTATTGTTTTTATAAATAACTCAAGGCGGCAAACTCACGCAATTCTATTATTATAAAAACTTCATTATACAGCAAGGATAACAATAATACGAAGAAATCCCCTGCAAAGATTTTGCTCCGCTTATCATGTGCGGTAAAAAAAAAATCACTGTGTAGCCCACTTTTAAAAAAAGAGTCTTTTTAAAAAATATTGGGAATATTTTAAGAGAAAGTAGTCCGTGATCGTCTGTTTTTCTTGCTGTTATTTTTATTTCTAATCCTGCTTTTCAACTCCAAATTTATCGGATCTGGCTACCAATATCTCTAGTTGAAGGCAGGTTTAACACTTAAATTCTATTTTAGGTTTGCTTTCTGGAGGCATTAAATACTCGAACAATTAATGGCCAATTAATGACTTGATTGCAAGCCTTGAAAAGTTCTTGGATGCAATAGTTTTTGAAAGTGGTAATGTTTTTGCATTGGATCTCCTACTCTGTCACTCATCTTTTCATCTGTGCCCTGGGCTGATATTTGATGCTGGACAGTTAGGATATGTGGGATTCCTAGAATCAACAATCCCTGACACGAAAAATGTAAGAGTCATCAGCCACAGCCACAGGGAAGCAGGATTGACCTTTAGGACATAATAGGATTAACCCACCACCATCAGAATATCAGAAAGGCACACTCAGACTCAGGTCAAAGTTCGTGCCACAGAAACAACTCCAAACAAAAGGCTCAAGAAGGTATAAAACCCCACTCCCTACATATGCTCGCTCTCTTTTCTTCCAAAGCCATCTTTCTGTCTGGCTCTCCTCTTCAATAAACTGCAACCTTCTTTCTAAAGCAGTCGCCAAGTTGTTTATTCCCGGCTTGGATTGAACCAAGATGAAGACTTTTCCTTTAACAGATAAGATGGAGGTTCTTATTATAAGTTGTCCTTGACCTACGATGGCAATTGAGCCCAAAATTTCCCTTGCAAAGCAAGACATTTTACAACCCTTTTGTTACAGTTCTTAAGTGTATCAGTTCAGTTTTTAATTGAATCATGCAGTCGTTAAGCAAATCTGGCTTCCCCCATTGACTTCACTTGTCAGAAGCCGGCTTCGGAAGGTTAGAAATATGATCACATGAGCCCGGGACACTGCAAACGTCATAAATACATGCCAGTTACCAAGTGTCTGAATTTTGATCACATTGACCATGGGGATGCTTCAACAGTCACAAGTCTAAAAAACGGTCATAAATCACTTTTTTCAGTGTTGTTGTAACTTTGAATGACCACTAAATGAATACGAATGGTCATAAGTCAAGGACTAACTGTTTTCCCCCATTGTTCTAACTCCTCTCAATTTGTTCTCCACGAAACCCTGCCAATGCTTTTTTGTCCTCGTAAGCTTCAACGTTGTACTTCCCAGCCAAATGTCCAAGGGGACGTTCGTCAGGATAATGATTTAAAGGCTAACCAGCTGATATAATGTAAAGTGGATGATGCAATGATAGGAATGACTCAACAGGTGTCTGTATCCCTTTAAGAGCCTCAGTATAAAAGAGAAGGCTTTTGCTGCTGTGTGTTTTCTCTCGTCCATTTCCTGCTGTAAGTGCTGTATGTTGGAGTTTGCTGTATTACCTTTGAACTACAGTGCTGGAGAAGACTCCTGCGAGTCCCTTGGACTGCAAGGCGATCAAACCGGTCAGAACTAGAGGAGATCAACCCTGACTGCTCTTTAGAAGGCCAGATCCTGAAGCTAAAACTCAAATACTTTGGCCACCTAATGAGAAGGAAGGACTCACTGGAGAAGAGCCTAATGCTGGGAAAGGTTGAGGGCAAGAGAAGAAGGGGACGACAGAGAATGAGGTGGTTGGATGGAGTCACTGAAGCAGTAGGCGTGAGCCTCAATGGACTCCAGAAGATGGTGGAGGACAGGAAGGCCTGGAGGAACATTGTCCATGGGGTCACAATGGTTCGGACATGACTTCTCAACTAACAACAACAACATGTTTTTCTAACCCCACCAGATCCAGCCTGAATGGATTAAAAAAATCTGCATTTCTAAAGAGTGGCCTCGTCCAATTTCTGCCTAAGATTTTTTCCCCTCCATTTCTCCTTCATGGGAAATATTCTATCCTGCCTTTTTAAATATTTCTCCAAATATTTCATTCTCTAGGATGTGTGGGGGGAGTGGTGACTCCCTATAGTGGGAAGACCGTGGGAAACGCCATCTCTGAAAGATTATTACAAGCAGCGGGTTTTGGGGCAGCTAATAGAGAAGAGTAAATTTATCATAGTCATTAAAATGCTGGCTTTGGATCTACTGTAAATTCCAGTTCAGGATCGTGAATTTGGAGCAGAAATCTTTTGCTAAGTCAATACCATGGAGCAGTGTTTCTCAACCTGGACTTCAAATCCCAGAATTATTCCATGCTGGCTGGAAAATTCTGGGAGTTGAAGTCCACACATTGTAAAGCTGTCAAGGTCAAGAAACAATTCCATGGACTTTTACCTAAGCTGTGTGTGCATAATGCACAGGGGTAATGTAAAATTAGAAGTGGACAAAAACATTGAAGCTTAAACTTGAGGTTTTTCCATTGTGTCTTCAGAGATAGTCGGTTGGGATTGAGTCATGTCACTCTAATAGAATAGAATAGAATAGAATAGAATAGAATAGAATAGAATAGAGTAGAGTAGAGTAGAGTAGAGTAGAGTAGAGTAGAGTAGAGTAGAGTAGAGTAGAACAGAATAGAATATATGGTGATGGTGATGGTGATGAGAATAGAATAGATTAGAATAGAATAGAATAGCAGAACAACAGAATAGAATTAGAATTAGAATTAGAATTAGAATAGAATAGAATAGAATAGAATAGAATAGAATAGAATAGAATAGAATAGAATAGAATAGAATAGAATAGAATAGAATAGAATCTGAAGGGGACCTTGGAGGTCTTCTAATCCAGCCCCCTGCTCAAGCAGGAGGACCTATACCATCTCAGACAGGTGATTGTCCAGTCTCTTCCAGCGATGGAGCGCCCACGATTTCTGGGTTCAGCCCCATTTTATCCAGTTTGGGGTGCTGCGAATAAAAACTGGAGTGTTCAACCAATGGGGGAGTTCTGCCACTGTAAAATTGTGATTTGCCTCTAAATTAGTAGCTCTCAAGTACATTACAGCTTCTGGCAATTGCCCAAAAATGAATACGTGAAAGTAAGTACATTATTCCATTTATTTCCATGTGATGGGCTGGTCGTTTCTCTGGAATAAAAAAAAAGCTATGAAGCCCTGCAGAAACCTACTCAATTACAGGTAAGTCTTTGACTTACAACCATTCATTTAGTGACTGTTGAAAGTTACAACAACACTTATGACCGTTTTTCACACTTAGGACTGTTTCAGCATCCCTGTGGTCACATAATAAAACTTTGGCAATGCTTGGCAACTGACTCAGATTTATGACGGTTGCAGTGTCCCAGGATCATGTGATCCCCTTTTGTGACCTTCTTGTTAAGCGAGATTCACTTAACAACCGTGTGACTAACTTAATAACGACAATGATTCACTTAACAATCCTGGCAAGAAAAATCCTAAACTGGCCCCAAACTCAACAATAACAATAACAATAATAGGGTTGGAAGGGACCTTGGAGGTCTTCTAGTCCAACCCCCTGCTCAAGCCCCCTGGCCTGATGGGGGGATTTTAGGGTTTTTAATTGGTTTTTATACTGTATTGTTTTATTGGGCGATTATTTAATTCTCTTTTTAATTTTTGTATTTGTTATTTATATGTGCCCTGTTCACCGCCCTGAGTCCCTCGGGAGAAGGGTGGTATATAAATTTAATAAATAATAATAATAATAATAAAAGCAGGAAACCCTATACCATTTCAGACAAACGGTTGTCTGGTCTCTTCTTAAAAACTTCCAGTGTTGGAACTTAACAACTGTCTTGCTTAACAACATACATTTTGGGGCTCAATTGTGGTCGTAAGTCGAGGACAACATGGAGAACTTGAAATCTTTGGTAACATGGCAACTATATTGGTTTAGGGCTTGGAGGATTGGAGATATATTGATATAGATATATGTATGCATGTATGTATGTATGTATGTATATGAAGATTAACCTACTGCATAACTTGAAGAGTAATCATGGAATTTTTGAATGTCAAAATGAGCCAGCCTGGCATTCTTTCATTTCATTTCATTTATTATATTTGTATACCGCCCTTCTCCCGAAGGACTCAGGGCGGTGAACAGGGCACATATAAAAATACAGAATACAAAAATTAAAAAGGAATTAAATAAGAGCCCGAGCTAAAAACAGTAGAATAATATAAAAATCCCCAATAAAAACCCCAGCACATCCCCCATCAGGCCAGGCCGGCTTGTTCAAATAGATAGGTCTTCAGACCGCGTCCAAATGAAACAGATGGTTAAAATGCACAGAGAGTTAAATTAGCATGCTAATCAAACCCAACAGTTTGTATATCCTGGATGTGAAAAAAATTGGCATTTAGAAGCTTTAAGCTCCTTAGCGAGGGCATGCTTGCAATGGGCTACTAATCCCCTTCTCTCTGGGGCTTCCTTAACGCTGGTCAACCGACAATACAATTCTGGCTTAAAGATTTTTCAACCCTAGCAAAATAAAGATTAGCTTTATGGGTTTTTTTTTGTTTTTTTTAAAGACTGCATTTCTCCAGACCTATGTTGTCCTCTAGGTATCTGCCCTCTGAAGGTGGAAAGCAGGCATGGTCTTGCTAGAAAGAGTGCAGAGAAGAGCAACAAAGATGATCAGGGGACTGGAGGCTAAAACATACGAAGAACGGTTGCAGGAATTGGGCATGTCTAGTCTAAGGAAAAGAAGAACTAGGGTTGACATGATAGCAGTCTTCCAATATCTCAGGGGCTGCCACAAAGAAGAGGGGGTGGGGGTGGGGGGTTGTCCACCTCTTTTCCAAAGCACCTAAAGGCTCTCCCATAATAATAGAATGGAAACTGTTGAAAGAAAAATCAGGTCTGGTTCCAAGCTGGGAATAAAAAAATATGCAGGCTGACCGCTTAGGAAAAAGGGTTCTTGTTTATTGAGCAGAACCAGAAACAGCATTCAGTTCTGGGACAGCTGAGAAAATGGCTGAGTGAGTGGATGGATCTTGATTGAGATGCTCTGGGGGGGGTGGGGTGGGGGGGTACGCAATGTATTGAGCCTTGCGTCAATAGTGGTAGGTTCATCCTATTATGTCCTAAAGGTCATGTCCTGTCCTTAGAATTTGGGTGGGTGGGTGGATGTAAATTCTTAGCCCCATCAGTTCTGGCGGCTGAAGGCGTTTTGTTTAGGAATAGATTGGCCCAGTCTTCTTAATGGATCTCCTAAAGACTGGCATCTTCGTGTTTCTGCTTGAGCCTGGGGCCACTTTTTGCCTTTGTTAATATTTTTTCTCCATTTCTCCATTAGGGGAAATATTCCCTTTACGTATCGGCATCTCGTGTAGTCCAAGATCTTCCATCTTTGGTTATGGGGGGAGAGGTGTTGCGTCCCGTTGATAGGACACGCAACTTAGGCGTCCTCCTGGATGCACGGCTCAATTTAGAAGATCATGTTGGAGTCATGGCCAGGGGGGCATTTGCACAGGTTCGCCTGGTCCGCCAGTTGCAACCCTATCTGGACCGAGATGCTTTACGTACGGTCACTCATGCACTTGTCACCTCCCGGGGAGATTACTGCAATGCTCTCTACATGGGGCTGCCCTTGAAGACCACCCGGAGGCTTCAGCTGGTGCAGAATGCGGCCGCGCGGGTTGTGATGGGAGCATCCCGATACTCCCATATTACACCCCTCCTGCGTGAGCTGCATTGGCTACCGGTTGCCCTCCGGGTGAGGTTCAAGGTGCTGATTCTTACCTACAAAGCCCTACATGGCTTAGGCCTGGGATATTTGCAGGACCGTCTGCTGCCAGGAACGTTTTCCCATCGCCCTGTGTGCTCACACAGAGAGGGCCACCTCAGGGTCCCGTCGGCCAGACAATGTTGGCTGGTGACCCCCAGGGGGAGGGCCTTCTCTGTTGGGGCACCTGCTTGGTGGAATCAACTCCCCCGGGAGCTCCGGATGGCCCCAGACCTTCGGTCCTTTCGCCGTGACCTTAAGACATATCTTTTCCCACAGGCCGACCTGGACTGATGATAATGGGGTTTTTAATTATGATTTTAAATGTTTTTATTGGTTTTAGTGGGACTTCGACACAATTTAATTCTTTTTTTAATATTTGTATTCATTTGTATTTTATTGTTGTTAGCCGCCCTGAGTCCTTCGGGAGATAGGGCGGCATACAAGTCTCATTCTAGATAAAATAAATAAATAAATATTCCATCCTGCTTTTTTAATATTCCCCCGTGGAGTTTTGGGTGCTTCGTTGCTAGAAGTTTTCAAAAAATGGACGGGGCAGCCATTTGACCTGGATAGTATAAGGACCCCCGCCTTGAGTAGGGGGTTGGACTAGAAGACCTCTAGAGTCCCTTCCAGACTTATGATTCTGGTTTTTTTTTTTGGTGTTCTGTCACGTGAGGCCCCAGAATGAAAGGTCCAAAGAGGAACCATCTAAGAAAGAAGTGAGCAAAAATAAGGGTTGCTTTTTTTCCCCTTCCCCTCAACAAAATGGCGTTTCTCTGGCTAAAAGGAGCTGTATCGGTCCTATACGGTCACCTGAAGCAGAAGTCTATAATGTACTTTTATTTACAAAAGTCATCAACCGTCTAATTTAACTTCTCCCTTTGGAAAGAAACACTAACGGGATCTACAAAAATGCTAGTTGTTTTTTTTGCATTTAGCATTTAGGAGGCTAAAACACATACGACGAACAGTTATAGGAATGGTGTGGGTCCAGTCTAATGAAAGAAGGATTAGAATTAGATTAGATAACCTTTATTGTACTTTTTTTTCCCTGTGGGCACAATGGCACACGTTAAAAATGAAATTTAGCTGATAGCAGTCTTCCAGTATTTGAAGATGAGGGGCTCAAACTATTTCCCATAAAAGAGCTTGGTGGAGCAGTGGGCTAATGCCTCCTTAAGTAACACCAGCTGCCTGCAATTAGTGCAGGTTCACGTCCACCAGGCTCAAGGTTGACTCAGCCTTCCATCCTTCGAGGTAGGGTAAAATGAGGACCCAGATTGTTGGGGCCAATAAGCTGACTTTGTAAAAATGCAGCTGGGGGGGGGGGGCGAAAGCCCTAATAAGCAGGTATATAAATAGAATGAAGGCTACTGCTAAGCTTGTAAGCCGCCCTGAGTCTTCGGAGAAGGGCGGGATATAAATGTAATAAAAATAAAATAAATAAAATAAATAAAACCAGAAGGCATAGGAAGAAGCAAGGGATGGAGACTAAGCAAGGAGAGAAGCAACCTAGGACTAAGATGAGCTCAATCAACTCCATGGAATACTGTAGCTTGCCTTCAGATGTTATGGATGATCCATCACTGGAGGGTTTCAGAAAGAGACTGGACTGCCACCTGTCAGAAATGGTGTAGGGTCTCCTGCTTGGGTGGGGGGCGGGGCAGGGCGGGCTGGACTTAGATGACCTACAAGATCCCTTCCAAACTCTGTTACTCTGATCCTGATTATTCTTCCTTGTTCTATTTTTAAAGAATGCCCTTCCTATGTCAGAGGCAACACACCAATCTCCAAAGATGCAGTGTTACACAATGAAAGAACAAATGTTTGTGTGTGTGCAAAAAAAAGAAACTTTATCTGGGGAGAGGGTTTGTGTGTTTTGCTAAACCTTTCCCCTCATATTTGTAAGATGATATTTTCCCAGCCGTCTCTTCTGTTTGGAGAATTGCTTCAGAAACACGACACCTTCATTAACTTCCCCTGGTATTTTTCTAAGCAAAGCCGGTGCTGATTACATTTTATGGACATTTTTGGGGGGGGGGGAAATCTGTGCTTGGCCACTTGCTAGCCCTCCAGATATATATTTTTCTGTTTCCCAAGCGAAGAGAGAGAGAGAGAAGCATCAGATTTTGATTTTCATGTGGAACAAAAAGCTTAATGGAATTAAAAATTTTCCCTGGAGATCATTTCATGGTCTCACCGCTCCTCAGCCGCCAAACTGGATGCAAAATTTGTTGGAACAAACTACAAACTTTGAAAAGAGCTGAAGGAGAGGCGAGGTTGAAAGTCTAATGCAGCTTTACTCAAACCTTGTTTGATCTGTGTTTGGTTTATCTGTGGTTCAATTCGCTAAAATTACAGAAAGTATGG
>NC_139514.1:5101307-5118807 GCF_947247035.1 Vipera ursinii
TAGAACTCATTGCCTCTTGGTGATTGCCCAAAGTCACCCAGCTGGCTTTCATGCCTAAGGCAGGACTAGAACCCATTGCCTCCTGATGATTGGCCCCAAACACACCTAGCCATCTTTCATGACTAAGGCAGGAACTCACCATCTCCTAGTTTCCAGCCTAGTGCCTTCATCACTACACCAAACTGACTTTATTTTACAGTACCTTCCAAATCTTGAGAATTATGCCTTCCTTCTCTTAATAATCAAGGCTAGTTTTGACATTAGCTGCCTCAAAGTATAAGAAATTAATGTAGACTAGGGTCCCTTCCTGCCCCTTTCCCCCCCCCAAAAAAAACCTCCACTCTGTTTCTTGGGGTAATTGCAGTTGGCAGTTCAGAATAACCTAAGAGGCATAAAGTCTGAGGGATGACAGTTAAAAGCTGGTCTGTTATAACGCAGGCGTTTCCAGCGCTTTGTGGAAATCAAAGATGGAGGTTGGGAAAAGCTGCACAGATGGTTTAAATCAAGTTAAAAAAAAAGGAGAAAAGTGAGCCAGGTTTCACTGTTAAGCCTAACGGTACTTAATACAGGATTTATTGACAAATGTGTAGGTTGTGTAGATAGAAGTTTGCAAGTCAGGTTCCTCTTAGGGGGTGTCGTATTTCAGTTCCCATCATCCTGGGTCAAGATGGAGAATGGTAATTGGGCAAGAGTGAGCCAGATAGCACAGGGAGTCAGTCATGCCCAAAATTTCTGTGGCTAAACAAGACAATTGAGTTTTGCCCCACTTTACAACCTTCCTCACCACAATTGTTAAGTGAATAACACTTAACAATTGTTCCCTTAACAATTTGGTTCCTTCCTATCTTTGTCCACCCTGCTTATGTGACCTCCTTCACCTTTCAACATGGCGGCTTAGGCCTTGTTTCACACCCCAAGAAAGCAAAATCCAGAAATTCTCAGTTGTTCTTTTCAATCCCTTTGGATGTTCTGCTCTTGATTCAGATAGTCCTCAGCTTACGACCACGACGGGACCCAGAATTAACATCCTTAAGCAAGGCGGTTGTTAAGCAAGTCATGTCCAATTTTACAATGGTCGTTAAGCAACTCATTGCAGTTAAACAAATCACCCCGTCATTAAGCGAATCCCCCTCCCCCTCCATTGACTTTGCTTGTCGGAAGCCGGCTGGGAAATTCGCAAATGGTCATCACTTGAACCCAGGACACGGCAACCATCATAAATATATGCCAGGCACCTGAACTTTGATCACGTGACTGTGGGGAATGCTGTGACGGTTGTAAGTGTGAGGACCAGTTGTAAGTCACTTTGTTCAGGGCTGTTGTAACTTTGAATGGTCGCTAAACAAACGGTTGTAAGTCGAGGACTGGACAGTGCAGATGCTCGTCCTTGGTCTACAAGGTTAAATTGCTGAATCGGAATGGAAAATTTATTTTATTTTGGAGAACTGCAAATTCTTGGCCCATGACAGGAATTAAGTAACTCACAAAGCAATGGAGAGTGGTTGGAGAAAGCAACTTATTGTATTTACTTGATTATGGATTAAACAAATGGTCAGAGGTCGTCCTTTTACCTCTCCTGAGGCCAGGTGTACAATTGTTTCTCATTACCAATTAATGGACTTATTATAAGTTAAGAGATTCTCTAGAGGGAATTCTTTGGGCAAAGCATTTTTTTTGGAGGAGCAAATTTGTGATAAAAGTTGCACAGAGCATGCCTGGATAGAATTAAGCTCAATGCCTTTATTTCTCACTTGGTGGGCTATAGGAATTTACCTCATGAAATTAGTTTACGTAGAGTATGAATCCGGAAAGGGGCTGAACACTTTTAAGAGAATTGTTTAAAAACACTTTATTAGTTTTTAAGACATCGGTAGAGTCTCCGACTGGAGTCACGCTAAATCATGATACAGGTATTTCTTGGCTTACGACCGCAATTGAGCACCAAGTTTCTGTCGCTAAGCGAAACATTTGTTAAGTGCATTTTGCCCCATTTTACGACTTTTCTTGCCCCAGCTGTTCAGTGAATCACTGTAGTTGTTAACTTGGTAACACCGTTGTTAAGTGAATCTGGCTTCCCCGTTGACTTTGCTTGTCAAAAAAGGAGATCGCGTGACCCCAGGACACTGCAACCATCATAAATATGAATCAGTCGCCAAGCGTCTTGAGTTTTGATCACGGGATCATGAGGATGCTACAACGGTCATAAGTGTGAAAAACGGTCATAAGTCTCTTTTTTCAGTGCTGTTGTAACTTCAAATGGTCACTAAATGAACTGTCATAAGTTGAGGCCTACCTCAAAGATGGCAGTACTATCGTCATGCAGACGCCGCCATTTTGTATTTGACTCTTGACGTTTATTGTAAGTCGAGGAGCCCGCCCACCATGTTTCACATGACCGACCCAATTTTACAGCCTTTTTTGTAGCGCTCATGAATCGAACATTGTGATTGTTAAATGAACCACTAATTCACTATTTGTGTCATTTTGCCAAAAACGCCAATAAGTGCTGGTTTTTGGCAAAACCGTGATAAAATGCAGTCATGTGACTAGAGGATGCTGCAAAATGGCTGCAAATGCAGCCCCCACTGCTGATCGTCCAAAATTTGGTCACGTGGCTGGGCTGTGTTGGGGAAGGCAAACACTGTAACCTCGAATGATGGCTAAGCAATCAGTCAGAAGTTGAGGGCTACCTGTGTACAAGCTGTAGCATCTGTGTGGTCATGTCGTTCAGGTTTTGCGCCCCCGTTTGTCCCTCTCTGGTGGAATCCATTCCCCATTGTGGTTTGTAAGCCCAATGTTAGTTTACTAGGTTATGTAATCGATGAGAAGCGAAACGTCTTCAAGGTAAAACCAAGAAAATCCGGGTGCCTCTTGAAAAAATAACTGGATGAATCTCCATAGACACTTATGAGTGGCCTTACAGTGCACCCACAGTGCAAGAAAAACTGGTGGGGGGGGTGTCTCAAAACACCTTTGCCTTGGGCGTTCATCCACACCTGATTTACCCCAAACCCTTTTGTGCTTGGTATCTCTCTACATCTCCTCAGTTCTAGGTTGCTAGTAAGATGACTGTAAATCGAATCCGGCATCCCCGTTGTCTTTGCTTGTCAGAAGGGTGCAAAAAAAAGGGACCACATGACCCCAGGACACTGCAACCGTCATAAGATCATGCCCAGTTGCCCAGCGTTTGAATTTTGAATATGCGACCACAGGGATGCTGCAGTGGTCGTAAAGGTGAGTCCAGCTTCCCCCCTCCTCATTGGTCTTGTTTGTCAGAAGCCGTCTGAGAAGCTTCTAAATCATGATTACCTGATTTGGAGACAGTGCATAACTGTCATAAAAATGAGTGAGTTGCCAAGAGCCTGCATTCTGATCACGTGATCATGGGGACGCTGCAATGGTCCTGGGGGATTCTTCCCGAGAAAGAAATATTTTGGGAAAGATTAAAAAGGCAGAATATATTTTCCCAAAGGAATAATAGAGAAGATCTTTTTTTTAAAAAAAGGCAGAAACCATCCTCCAGAAATCAGCCTCAGCAGCCCTTAGGCAGAAGCCAGCTTTTAGAAATGCAAATTCAATAATCCATTCAGGAAGGTTGGAACCTTCCAGCTAGAAACGGAAGAGATTAGGACAGGGGTGTCAAACTCACTTTCATTGTGGGCCGCATCAGCATTGCAGTTGCCCTCAGGGGGCCGGGTGGGTGTGGCCTGGGTGGGCGTGGCCTACTGGGTGGGGCGTGGCTAGAGTGCGTATGGCCTATTGGGTGGGCGTGGCCAGCTCTCCATCGTTTGCATCAAGGGTGCCTATGGGGTCCTGGGCAGGAGTGGGACAGATCTGAGGGTCTCTGGCAGAAGGAGGGTCTCTGGGCCAGGGACAAGGCAGTGGGGGCCGTTCCCTCACTGTTTCCAGGATGGCTTCACGGGCTACATGAAACCTCTTTGTGGGCAGGATCTGGCCCCCGGGCCTTGTGTTTGACATGTCTGGATTAGGAAGACAAAGACCCCTAAGATCTACATACTCGACCCAAACTCTAAGACAGGACATAACAGGATTAATCCACCGATGCCAAAGGGGACACCCAGACTCAAGTCAGCAGAATACATGACACAGGAAATACAAAGCCTCAGACAGGAACAGGAAATCACCTCAAGAGCCCCAGAAGGTATAAAAACCCACCCACTCCCTGCTACATGCGGTCAGTTTTTTTTTCCCCAGAGCCATCTTTCTGTCTGGCTCTCCTCTTCAATAAACTGCAAACCTTCTTTCTAAAGCAGTCTCAATTTGATTATTACCGGCTTGGACTGGACCCTGATGAAGATTTGTCTTTCAACAGTCCTAAGGGTGAAAAATGGTTGTAAGTCACTTTTTTTCTAGTGCCATTGTAACTTCAAACGGTCACTAAATGTGTTCTGTACCAGCCTGCTACCGGCCCTGCAGAAAAGGCAGGGACAACCTCTTTACAACCGGCAAGAGGCTGGAATACGCCTGCCAAATTTATAGCTACAAAAACAAACAAGACACGAACCAAGAAACAGGAGCTTTAAGAAACATGAACCATCCGAGCGGTTGCCTTCAGCAAACCAGCCCTCCCACACATTCCCCTTATATAGAGTTCAGGGCGTGGCTTCTCTCTGCCTCCTTCCAAGAAGCCCCATTGCCTTCCTCTGTTTACTCCTAATTGACTGCCTCCTGCGTCGGGCATCCTTGAACAGGGCCAGCTGTGGGTCATCTTCATCCACACTGTCAGGCTCACACAGCTGGGTCTCCGTGGTAACCAAGTGGGAGGGGCCTGGCTGAGGGCTCTCATCAGCAAGATCTTCAACCCCCTCAGCAAGGTCTTCAACACCCCCCCTCCTCCTCTGAGTCGTCCGACCCAACTGCCGAACCCACAGGCTGACCCTGAATCACAACAAAATGAATTGTTGTAAGTCGAGGACCACCTGTACCAATGTGCTAAGCACATTGATTTGTGCTTAGATTGTAAGCCGCCCTGAGTCTTCGGAGAAGGGCGGGATATAAATGGGATTAAAATAAAAAAAAATCTTCTGGCAATATGGCTGTCGAGCCTTTGATGACTTCTACTGATGGAGCATCCATAACTTCAGGAGGCGGTTTGTCCCGCTGCTTTACAGCTTTCATCCCGTGAAATTCCTCCAGTCTTTCTCCCCAAGGCTTTCCCCCATCTTTTGTCAGGTTGCCAGATACCCAGACCTTACTCTTAACAGGAAATCTCTGAAATACGGTGAGGCTTTTTCTCTTTCTTTGCTAAATACTTCTGATTTATTGGTGGAAGAGAAATGCGCAAAATCTTTCCAATATGTTTGCACGTGCTTATGGCATATAACGTAAAACAGTATCATCTTGGGCATCATTTACCTGGTATGTATGTTTTTTTTATGTTATGTTATGCTCCGGAATCTGTTTGCTTCAATGAATAAACCTTAAATTTTCTTAAATTATTCACTGTTGTGCTTATTATCTCTGGACCCCAAAGAAGGAATTGCATGGGCACCTGATCACTGCCTTGACAATTGGCAAAATAGCCTGATTGGCTGAGCGTCCTCCAGCCAGCTTTCATTTCCTAAGCGGGGACTAGAACTCACCATCTCCTGGGGATTGGCCCAGAGACACCTAGCAGACTTTCATACCTAAAGTGAGATTAGAACTCACCATCTCTTGGTGATCGGCCCAAAGTCACCCAGCTGGCTTTCGTGCCTAAGGCGGGACTAGAACTCACCGTCTCCTGGTGATTGGCCCAAAGTCACCCAGCACTGTCGACCTTTGTAGCATCCCCATGATCACGTGATCAAACTTGGGGTGCATGGCAGCTGGCTCATACCTATGATGGTTGCAGTGTCCCGGGGTCATGTGATCCTCTTTTGCGACCTTTTGACCAGCAAACCCAATGGGGGAAGCCAGAATCACTTAACAACCGTGTCCCTAACTGATCAACTGCAGTGATTCACTTAACAACTCTGGCTAGAAAAGTTGTAAAATGGGGCAAAACTCACTTAACAAATGTCGCCCTCGACAACAAAAATTGGGGGCTCAATTGCCGCCGTACGTCGAGGACTACCTGTAGTGTTCCCAACCCTTGAATACTCCCATGTTGTAAACTTGCCTTGTATTTTTCCAGTTTTCTCCCTCTTGAAGGCCGCGTTCCTCTCAAACCAGACTTCCCTTCCAAATTCCGCTCCCATTTCATTCTGTCAACTGAGCTCCTGGCTAGGCCTCCCAGCGTTCTTTCATCTATCAGTTTGACAGTTCGTCAAATCTGGCCCCAAGATAATTCCCAACAGGACCTCACTGGTTACTCTCCAAGTCTGTGGAAAGCCGTCAGTCCTGGTCTTTTAAAAGTGTTAGCCAGCCAACTCTACAGCCACTTCGCTTTTAATGGCCTCCAAACCACACCAATAGCTTGTCCAAGGGATTATAGAGACCTGGCAAAAGCTTCAGCTGAAACTTGAGATCCATCCTATCCAGAGTGGTCCCCTTGCCCAGCGAAGTGGCTGCCTTCCCAAAGGAGACAAGATTTATCTTTTAGCAATGGTGCCCTTCTCATCAAAAGAGGCTTGCAAATGGCCTCCTTGATTTGCTCTAGCAAGCGAAGGTCATAACTTTAGTACTCCAGCTTTAGAAAGAGCCATTCTAAAGCCAGGAATATATTCACCAGCCCTTTTAGTGAATTATCTTTTGTCATTCCTTTTTGCCCCTTTCCATCCTTTTTCACAAAAACAGTGTAAGAGTTGGGAAGGACCTTGGAGGTCTTCTAGTCCAACCCCCTGCCCAAGCAGGAGAACCTATGTCTTTTCGGACAAATGGCTGTCCAGTCTCTTCTTAAAAGCCTCCAGTGATGGATTTCTGGAGGCAAGCTGTTCCACTGATTAACTGTTCTCACTGTCAGGAAATTTCTCCTTATTTTTAGGTCGGATCCCTCTTTAATGATCTTCTACCTGGTATTTTTCCTGGCCTCAGATGCAGTTAATCAATGGACAGGCTTCCCTCCAGAGGTTGTGGGTGCTCCATCAAAATAGATTATATCCAGAGTGGTCCCCTTGTCCACCAAAGTGGCTCCCTTCTCAAAGGAGACAAGACTTATCTTTTAGCAATCCCGCCCTTCTCATCAAGATGGTTACCACTGGCCTCCTGAATTTGCTCTAGCAAGTGAACATCATCAATGCATAATTTTAGTACTCCAGCTTTGGAGCCATTCTAAAACCATGAATATATTCATCAGCCCTTTTAGGAGTTCCTTTTTGTCCCATTTCTATCCTTTTTAACCTAAACCAGGGGTAGGCAACCTCGGCTCTTTTATGACTCATGGACTTCAACTCCCAGAATTCCTGAGTCAGCTGACTCAGGAATTCTGGGAGTTGAAGTCCATGAGTCATAAAAGAGCCGAGGTTGCCTACCCTTGACCTAAACAGAATAAAAAGAGTTGGACGGGAGGTCTTCTGCTTCAATCTCCTACTCAAGTAGGAGACCTCTACTATTTCGGGCAAATGACTGTCCAATCTCTTCATAAAACCTCCAGTGATGGAGCACCCACAATCTTCTGGAGGCAAGTCATTCCCCCGATTAAGTGTTCTGATAGGAAATTCCTCCTTAGTTCTAGGTTGCTTCTCTCCTTGATTAGTTTCCATCCGTTGCTTCTTGTCCTGCATTCTGGTGCTTTGGAGAATAGGTTGACCCCCCCCTCTTCTTTGTGGCAGCCCCTCAATTCCTGGAAGACTGCTGTCATGTCACCCCTAGTCCTTCTTGTCACTAGACATATCGAATTCCTGCAACCGTTCTTCATATGGTTTAGCCTCCAGTCCCCTGATCATCCTTGTTGCTCTTCTCTGCACTCTTTTCTTGGGAAGCTGGACTCGCAGGATTGAAGATTAAAGTGTAAAGTTGAAGAACTGTCCAGGAAAAGGAGAATAAAAAGGATTTCCACGTTGTTGGCCTAGAAACTACTGTTATGTGGCCTTGTTCACAAAGCCATCGGGAGTCAAGCATAACGGAGTAGACTTTTAACAGAATAACAGAGTTGAAAGGGACCTTGGAGGTCTTCTAGTCCAGCCCTCTGCTCAAGCAATGAGGATTTTACTTTTTTAGCTGCTGCTTTGAACCCTGAGCCTGGATCTAGCAACTGTGAAAGCAAACGCCATGCAATCAAAAACAGTTTCCACTCCTTTCTTTAAACACAAAATATTCTTTTTATTTGTCACCGAAGGCTACACGTGGTCACTTCTGTTCTGAGAGAAATTTTTGTTGTTGTTGTCATTTTGATTTTTGTTTTCTAGAAGGTATCTACATCTGCATGTATTTACAGGGTTGTTTTATTTACAGTCAAGAATACAGTGTTAGAAACACAAAAGTTTTCAAGAGGAGAAAAAAAAATTCTCAAGAAAAATAAGTTCCAGACCTCTAGGAAATTTACACACAGTAACAAGAACAGATTGTAGCTGTGCTCTGATGGCAATTGTGATTTTGACAGAAAGCCTTCTTCTCAACCCGCCTGTGGGGTAGTTTTATTTCCTTTTATATAAAGCGTATTTTTGTTTATCAGATGAACTAGATCAGTTATGCTATCCTAACAGGTAGCTTAACTTTCCTCCATTCCTTGGGGCGTGCATGTGTGTAAATATATTCTCACACATATATTTTAATTGTTGATTCATAGGTTTGGGAAGATCATTGTCACAAATCTTGCAGAGTGTGGATAGGGCATCTTAAAATTTCAGGATAAATTCTGGATTGATCCTTCTACTCTGAAAATAAAAATCTGGAGCTCGTTTGATATTCTTGAGGCACGTTTTTATAAAAGATTTGAAGAGGGCATTTAGAGTGAGATGCAGATGGATGTTTATGGAAATTCTCAAGTCATCCAGGTCATGGCTTTTCCCAGTGCTTTTTTTGTAAAAGAAAAAGGTGCCGGAACCCACACATGTCATACAACCCGCCTTGCCTACCCTACAAGGTTCCATCCAAAAAAGGTGCCGGAACGCCGTTCTGAGCGTTCTATGACAAAAAAAGCCCTGGCTTTTCCCAATAGTGTTTTCTTAAAAGGCCACTGGACTTTGTTTTTCCTTGAAGATGTTTTGTTTCTTCATAACTGAAGAAGCTTCTTGGAATGAGGAGCAAAACTCTTCAAGGAAAAACAAAGTCCAGTGGCCTCTTGAAAAAGCATCTTTGGGACAAACAGATGGCTGATCCATCCAAGTATACTCTGGATTTAAATTGTCTAATTGCAATTTTGACCGGGCCTATCACAAACCATCTTGAACGAAGTGAAATCTACAAAGATGCTTCAAGATGGTTACTTCAGTAACCTCCATTGAGATTACTTCTGTAGATTTCAATCTTCTTAAATTCCTTATAAATGCCTTGCATTCTTAGTTGGCTCTAGATTTTTTTTCCAATTTTCTTTTCTTTTTAAATGAACTTTTTGTCATCATTGTCTTTCCTCTTTGAAGTTTTGTTTCAAAATGATTTCCGGATCGGAGTTCTTTTGGGTAGAACACAAATAAAGCATGCCAATTTATTATAACAGATTTATAAACGTCTAATTGGATGGTTCTGTTTCAAACATGATCCAGTGGTTTTTATCCCTGGGTTTCTTATGCATCAATTTTATTAGGTGCTGATGCGATATTAGAAAACACACTTTAATGTCATTTGATTTTAAATACCCTGTAAACCGCCCTGAGTCCTTCGGGAAAGGGCAGTATATAAATTTAATAAAATTAATTAAAATTAAATTAATTTTTCACACTGCTCAGCATCTGTGTACAATATATGTGGTGTGTCATTAGAATAATTCTTCAGTTTGAAATATTCAACAATATAGGACCATTGTTGCCAGAGAAAACTAGATTCAAATTTTTGCTGGAATTTTCTTCACGTTCTCCCAACTTTTCCCTTACGTTGGGAACAATTCCTGATTTGTAAAGTGGTAATGTGTGTGGATGCGCACAAGTGTGTGAACAGAGAAATATGTTTTATTTTTTGTCTTGGAGGCAAAATCAAGATGGTGGGAATTGTTTGATCCTAAAAGCAAGTTTCTTGTCATCGTCTGGAGAAAAATGGCTGAATGGTGGCTACAAAATTGGCAAATCAAAGACGCCTTGATTAGTTGTTGAAGAATGGAGATGCCAGTCTTTGTATTAATTTATGCTACCCATCAAAATCTTTGCTGAAGAATCATGTAGTCATAATTCTCAAAGGATTGCTAGCAGTTTTGCCTAAACTGACTCCTTATGGGGCGGGTGTCCAGCCTTGGCAAAGACTAGTGGACTTCAATTCCCAGAATTCCACAGCCCACTATATTTATGGACTTCAACTCCCAGAATTCACCAGCCCGCCATACTTGTGGACTTCAACTCCCAGATTTCTCCAGCCCGCCATACTTGTGGACTTCAATTCCCAAAATTTACCAGCCCGCCATATTTGTGGACTTGACCTCCCAGAATTCCACAGTCCACTATGCTGACTGGGGAATTCTGGGAGTTGAAATCCACAAGTGTTAAAGTTGCCAAGGCTGGATACCTCTGCCTTAGGCTTTGATGTAAATGTTACTTGCAAGTCCTACAAGTACTAGCTCAAACCTAATAATCAAAAGAGCTAGGATTGGGGTGGATCACTCTAATGAATGTTAGTTTAATCAAATCCATGATTTTTTTTTTTGCGGGGACAGGCTAAGAAGTAATGATGAGGATAACTGCCACTATCGTGATCTGTTTTGGCAATTCTAATGGAGAAATATTGTATGTTCTGGGACTCAAAAGCAAGTAACAATTGGGATTATTTTGGTTCCTTAACAGATACGCCCATGTGAAACAGTTCCTGGTATGTAGGAAGAACAATGAGTGTGTCGCAGAAGTAGCACTAGAAACCATGCTAAACCACTTTAATTGTGCCAAGAAGCACCTATTGTAGGAACTCCTGTATTTTTTATTCATGAACACATCTGAGAAGGAAGCCGAACTATAACTTTCAGCGCAAGCTTCTATTGCATTTCTATTTTGTCTCTTTAAAAAAAAGATGCATGCTCTGCTGGCTGAGGAATTCTGGGAGTTGAAGTCCACACATCCTAAAGTTGCCAAGGTTGAGAAACACTGTATTAGACAATGTACGTCTTCTTAAAAGAAAAAACAACAACAACCCTATAATACAACGTTCTTATCCATGAAGGATGCCAAACATCTGCAGGGTTTCATATATCATCCTGCCTCAAGCTGGCACCTCCTACAGAAGTTTGGACTGCAATTCCCAGAATTAAGTATAGCCTTGGATCCTGCTGGCTGGGAATCCTGGGAGTTGGAACAGTTGCCCCATTATGAAGATGAACCTTTCCAACTTTTCTGAGATATGTCCTACGCTAGGGGTCTTCAAACTTGGCCCTTTTATGACTTGTGGACTTCAACTCCCAGAATTCCTCAGCCAGCATGCCTGGCTTTGGAATTCTGGGAGTTGAAGTCCACGGGTCATAAAAGAGCCAAGTTTGAAGGCCCCTGTCATATGCTCTAGAACAGGGAATCTTGGCAACTTTAAGACGTGTGGACTTCAACTCCCAGAATTCCTCAGTCAGCCCCTAGTCTTAAGGTAGCCACGTTTGGAAACCCCTGCTCTAGAAAACACCAGGAAAATTGCCACAGGCGCTGAATAGATAGATGCCCATGTATGTTTTTGGAAGTCTTAGCTGAACAGGATGAAATCCTTCACTATCTTTATCCCAGTTCCCCAAATTTACCGAATAGTTCTGGTTGTCCACGAGGAACCAAGTCATGAAACAATACGCTTCTCAAAAACTCAATGGAGTTTTAATTCAGTGACTCTTGAAACGTTCTAGCTTAGTCTACACCTTCAGGGATCAGTGGGTGTCCGTCACCTATATATTTACCTCGAATAATGCTCGTATTTTGTTACACACTTATCCTGCTGTCAGCATTTACATCTGATAAAATCAAGCATCTCCCGTCACAACTATTAACAAAATGTGGGGTTTCTAAGAATAGAATAGAATAGAATAGAATAGAATAGAATAGAATAGAATAGAATAGAATAGAATAGAAAGAAATAGGAAAGAATAGAATAGAATAGAATAGAATAAGAATAGAAATAGGAAAGAATAGAATAGAATAGAATAGAATAGAATAGAATAGAATAGAATAGAATAGAATAGAATAGAATTGGAAGGGACCTTAGAGGTCATTTAGTCCAACCCCCTGCTCAGGCAGGAAAGCCTGTACCATTTCAGATGTATGATTATCCAATCTAGGTCCTCCTGCTGCTTTGGATTTTAATTCTCCAATTCTCAACCAATAGCCATGTTGGTTGAAATGTTAAATGTACCTGGAAACAATCGACAAACACTCTAGTTTCCTATATGTGGGTAAAGAGAATGTTTTTCCATTCCAAAAACGTCATTTTTAGAAGGGATAACAAGAAGTCACAGAGCAATGGTTTGATTTTGGCCTCAAGAAAAACTAATCAAAAAGCCATTCGGGGTTAAGGTTTCTTCTTGTCGTACTCAAAACACAAATTCTTTGAATCAGCCCCCAAACCTGGATTGATAACACCCTCCTTTAGCGTCAGGAAGAACACGCTTCTTTCCATTTTTATGAATTTTCATTTAAATACAGTTCACCTCGATACCCCTATCAGGAAATCAGCTTTTTTTAAAAAATAAAAGCAGCTCTGGATAGATTTTGATCTCTCTATATGGAGTCTCACGGTTCTACTCAGAAAGCTTTAGGTATCAACGGGGGTTTATACGTGAAAAACAATGTAAAAGGATGAAGTTGAGAGGAAAGATCTGTTTAACATTTCTGCCATGCCTGCCCGTCAGCTCACCCACTGACATCAATTTTCAGATGTTTCTATTTTGCTGGCGCTATCTCAACCAACGTCTTTGGAATCTCTTATGTTGGATGAGAATAATTCATACACAAAAGCAACGGATCCAGGCACATATGGGTAACACTATTTCCAGCAGTCCTGGGACTAGACATGACTTGCATCAGCCGTGAATTTCTTTACAAAGAGTAGTAAATCCATTCCCCTTTTGAAACTATAGTACAGAATGCAGCTGGGCGCATGATCCTATCGTACTCTAAGCTAAGATGTTCTTGGTTCCTAATGCCCTAAATTTAACCCTGGTTTTGCTTTTCACAAGATGCCTTTGGAGATTCTCAATTGTCCAGATCGTGGCTGTCCCAAAGGTTGTTTCCCCCACCCCCCTCCAAAAGGCACGTGGCCTTCCTTGTTTTTTTTTTCTTTAGGACTTTTTTTACAAGATGCTATTAAATCAACAAAAGGACTTCCTCCAAATTGTAGGTTCACTCCTAAAAGCTAGAATAGAGAAAAACTGATTTGTGTAGTTGCAAATTCAATCCACGTGGGACCGGATCGATCGATCAAATTCATCCAAGCCAAATTGTCCTGAAGGGGCTTTTTTTTTTTCTCCCAAGAGGCAACTGGACTGTCTTTGTTTTCCTGGAAGACGTTTCACTTCTCATCCAAGAAGCTTCTTCAGTTCTGGCTGAACGGTGGAGGATAGAAGCAGTGGTGAGATTCAAATCGGTGAACCACCGCTTCTCTGTGTGGATGCCGCTTCCGGAAGTCCGTTCTGGGCCTGGGCAACAAAAAATTAGCTACCGATTCTGCCACACTGGTGCGAACCGGCTGAATCCCACCACTGGATAGAAAGATGTATATTCCTTGCAGTCATCTGGTCATTAGTATTCCCTCTGAGAGTCACTAAGGCCGCTCGGAGGTTTATCTGTACCCTCAGGGTCACCTGAACGGTGCAAATGGGTGTGGAGCCTTCTTGGAACTGCTGAAAGGACTGTGTTGTAAACAGGAGGTAGGTGGAGTTGTAGCCCTCCGCCTCTGATTTCAAGGCAAAGCAAAGGAAGTCCAGCTGCCTCTTGAAAAAGCATCTTTGGGGACAATCACAATCTGGATGACTGAGAATCTCCACAGACTTCCAGGCCAAATGTTTTGGCCTGATCTTAGTTTGGGAACAGGTAGGAGAAGATTGTTCAATACGTTGTCTATTTCCGTACACCCCATCTGCCACCAACCTTAAACTTCTAAAAGTCATCCCAGCGCTAGAGAAAAACCATTTTGGTAGAAGCGGCCCATGGAGAAGCAATTAAGCATCTTTTCATCTACTGATGCTTCCTTAAAGTAAAAAAAAGAATATATATATATATATATATGGATGTTTGGTCATTCGGGTTTTTCCCCGCGTAGAACTAAAGGTGTAGGAGCAACGTTTCAACGTTGCTCCTACACCTTTAGTTCTACGCGGGGAAAAAACCCGAATGACCAAACATCCACATACAAACACCCGCGAAAACCTCAGAAAACAAATATATATATATATATATATATATATATATATATATATATATATATATACACACACATATATATATGTACATATATGTATATGTATGTATATATATATGTGTGTATATATGTATATGTGTATGTATATATGTGTGTGTGTGTGTATATATATATATATATATATATATATATATATATATATATATATATATATATATATAAATTAAGGATGACCCTACTCTAGACAAATCCACCATTAGCAGAGAAGAGGTTGTATCCTCAAAAGTTAAAGACACTTCACTTGGTATACAGAAATACTATATATTTAAGGAGGGTTTTACTGTTGACAAATATACATCATTGGTGCTTCCCATCTAACAGTATGTGCAACAAAGGTAGTGAGAATGTGGTTTTCCCCGCCCCACCACCCCGGTCGGATAGCTGCTGGGGGTGTGTGTGTTTCCAAATGAAAAAAAAAGATGCATCCTCTGTCACACAACAGCAGAAAAACAAACCGGTGAACAAAATAGCCTATCGTAATAAAAAAGACCCATTTTTTAAAAAAAAAAAATTTAAAAAAGAGAAAGATTTTTTGAGTTCACAAGTCTTTAAGATTGCAGCGGTTTGGCCTCCTTCAGCAAATAACCCCACAAGGCAGGTTATCCAGAAAGAATGGGAAATGTAAAAATGACACCCCTCCCCCAAGTTCTTGTTTTGAGGCTCACAAAATGTTTGAAGGGGATCCAGTTTTCATTTTCTTTGCAGGACGCTGCAGGAAATTGTGAATTTTTCTCCTCCGCGAGGCCTTCTTCCTGTGCCCGTTCCTCATAAATCCTCTTTTTCCCCCCCTCCAACCCCATTAGGAAAGGTTAACCAAACCTAATGCAGAGGCTCTTTCCCCCCCCCCTTTAAAAAATAGAAACACAACAAAAGAAAACCAACAAAGAGAAACTAGGGATTTAAACAAACCCCTCCTCGACCTGTGCAATGCCCTTGCACGAAAGGCCTCGCACCATGGCGAAATGACACTTCCAAGTGAGAAGACGGGGAACAGCAGAGAAGGGGAAGAATGAAAAACAGCCAACGGCGAGAGAGAGAGAGAGAGAGAGAGAGAGAGAGAGAGAGAGAGAGAGAGAGAGAGAGAGAGAGAGAGGGAGAGAGAGAGAGAAGGAAAAAAAATCTAACGTAAAAGATGTTGCCTGAGCTATGGTGCCACCATGTTCTTCCTCCACCTTGCCTGTTTTCCGTAAAGTCCTTTGCGTGTTTTGTCTTTTTGTTTAGAAAAGAAAAAAAGAAAGAAAGAAAGGCTCAAGTACGACGCAGTCTCAAACAGCTGTCTTTGGCAAGAAGTCAATGCTATCACCCCTCTCTGTCACCTTCTGCCCATCTCGCTCTGTCGCATAAAATGGATATTGTTTGCGCTGTCCGACAGTTCTGGGTATTGTTCGGCGGAAATGACGAAGTAGCCGTCGTAGCCCTGAACGAGTCCCGTGTTCAGCAGTTGCTGCTTCTCCCCCTCTGTCCACGACCGGCTACCCTCCTCCCCATCCTGCAGTCTCTGTTGCTCCTGCGCCCACGCGTGGCTCACGGCCCGTTGCCTGGCCAATTCCAGCACGCGGGTCTTCTCCTCGTCCAAACTGGTCCCGTATCGGGTGTTGAGGCACAAGGCTCCGTACTGGAGCGAGATGTCCGTGTAGCGTCTAGTCCTCCCGTTGAGCACGGTGTTGATTTGGGAGACGGTGACGTTGACCCCGTTCTCCAAGGTTCGCCTTCCGCCGCTGAGGCCCAGGATAGACAAGTCGCCGTCCGATGGCCCTGGTTTGACGAAGTAGTGGGTGTCCGTGCCGTCGACGGTGAAGTGCAAGTTCTCCAGGTAATATGCATTGTGGAGGATGGCGGCGACTCTCCGCCCGTCCTCGTTCGCGGTGCTGATGATATCGGTGGCCACCCGGCCGTCTTTCATGGCAAACTTGACCCCCTTGCCAATGATGGAGTCTCCCGAGGCAAAATGGCGGTGCTCCTTGACTTCCTGGCATCCGGCGATGCTCGATGTGTAGATCTGTTCGAAGCTCTCCAACGTGACGAAAGCCTTCAGCTGCTTCTGCACTTCGCACTGCACCCCTAAGATCGACTGCAGAGGGGCAGGGAGAGAAGATTGAAAAGAGAGGGACTCGCGTTAGATGCAAGACGGAGGCACGAAACTCTCCACAGGTAGTCCTCAACTCACGACCGTAGCTGAGCCGGGAATTATGGCTGTGTCTGCCATTAAGCAGGTCGCTACATGATCGGGCCTGATTTTGTTATCTTTTTGCGGTGGTAGTTAAAATGAACATGGCAGTTTTTTAAATTATAGAATAGAGCCGGAAGGGACCTTGGAGGTCTCCTAGTCCAGCCCCCCCCCCCCCCGCTTAAGCAGGAGAATCTATATCATCTCAGACAGGTGATTGTCTGGTCTCTTTTTAAAGAGCTCCGGTGATGGAGCGCCCACGATTTCTGGTGGCAAGCTGTTCCACTGATTGACCTCACTGTCAGGAAGTTAAGTGGGCCCATTATACAAGCTAGTCCTTGACTTACAAACATTCATTTAGTGACCTTTCAAAGGTACAGCGGCACTGAAAAATATTACTTGTGACTGTTTTTCACGCTTACGACCATTACAGCATCCCTATGGTCACAGGATCAAAATTCAGATGCTTGACAACTGGCTCATATTTACGACGGTTGTCGCATCCCGGGGTTGTGTGATTGCCTTTTGTCACCTTCTGACAAGCAAAGTCAATGGGGAAGCCTGCTTTGCTTAACCACTATGGCAAGAAAGGTCGTAGAACGAGGCAAAACTCACTTAAGAACTATCTTGCTTAGATGACCATAAAGCCTTCACAAATTACTTATAGGTCGTCCCTGACTTACAACCATTTCTTCAGTGACTATTCAAAGTAAAAAAAAAGCCCTAAAAATGACTTACGACCAGTCCTCACACTTACAACCACCATAGCATTCTCACAGACATGTGATTGAAATTTGGCAATCGGCATGTATTTACGATGGTCCCGGGGTCATGTGATCGCCATTTTGCGACCTTCCCAGCCAGCTTCCGACCAACAGGGTCAATAGGGGGAAGCCCGATTCATTTAATGACCCCGTGATTCACTTAACA